>NW_026988442.1:55607500-55702500 GCF_030222135.1 Aotus nancymaae | reverse complement strand
CCATATCCTGCTGGGCGACTGTAATCTAAATATTTCTAGTTAACCTTGTTTTTCAAAAATACATTGGAAAAAGCTAAATGGAGCCTCTTTCCATAATCAGTTTACATTATGTTACACACTAACTGTTGATTACATTTTCCAGAGATGTATTATTTCCCTTATGCCACCTGAAATGATTTTTCAACAATAATACTAAACTTTGACTTAAGTAAAATAATTTTGTTTTTAAAGTATCAAAAGCAGTTAAGTCATAAGGGAAAATAGATAAGAGTTTAGAGAAACTGGAAAAAAAGTAGCCTAGAATTAATAGTAAAACACCTTCTGGTGGACTGTTTTTTATAAATCAAAGCAAGCAATTGAATATATGGCACTGTGGAAAAAAATGAAATATTTGAAAGGCTGTGCAAAACATAGCATATATTTTATTATTGAAACTCCTGTAAACCAATAAAAAGAATACACATTATGTTTGACGTCATGCTTTTAAGAGATTAGCATTCGATTTGCAAAATCTCAATAGATTGCTTTTGCACGTGAAAATATTTTTCTAATTTTGTGTTTCTTTAACTAAAACTTCTGAGATGCTCACTTTATTTCACCCATTTATGTTAAAAATATAACAATGGCAGTAAGAGGCTGTTATTGCTGTTGGGCATATCAAAACTGTCATAGCAATGTTTGTTCACTGATCTATATAGAGCTTTTTTTAAAGATGTTAATTACGGCTTCTCTTTTCTAGCATGACAAGTACTTTTTATTAATGTAAGCACTATACAAATAATTTTTAAAAGCCCCTACTTTATCCTTACCTTCGCCTTCCCCCACCCCCATTATTGTTGTTGTTGTTGTTGTTGTTTCATCGTAAAACAATTCTAGGCAGCCTGAGTAGTATGTTGCTTGGGCTAAGGCTGGGCTGTTAGCTAAATTAAGCCATTGTGACTCAAAATCCTCCTTTAATAAGGTTCATGCTGTCTACAACTTCATCATTTTCTGCTGAATGATAATTACTTTATTCAATCATGTTCAAGGTTTTAGTGAAAGCTAGCATTGATTGATTAACTTCAATTACCATGCTTACATTTGCATAGATAAAAACTGCTTTTCAATTTGTGAGTGGCACGCCAGTGGAAACCCTGCGCTGATATTTGCATTTCAATGTGAACAGTGAAGAATAAAGGTGGAAGAGAGGTCTGATCAGTGCTAAGCCCTTTCTGCTTCAGTGCTTAAGCATTTTTCCATAAACACTCTTGTTATGATGTTAGTTTGTTCAAACCACTCTGAGGTAACTGATGGAGGCTCCTGTTTACAAGCTTTCATGACAATTGAACAGTATGGATTAAGGGGAAAGGACTCCCACAGTAGCTTGCAGGCCGGCCACCAAGTTAAAGAAGAATGAAATCTATCCCTGTAGGCTGTCACAGCAACTCCCAAATGCCAACAGTGCTTTGAAGAGCAACTTCTCTGCGACTGATTGGCCCAAACCCGGTCTGACCTTACAAGAGCTAGTGCTTTTTCCCTTGAGCAGTCTGCGGGTCTAGGACCAAGTGTTGAGCTTTCTCAGTCTGATTTTTCTATTCAAACCCAAGAAAGGGTCCAAAGTAAAATGAGTAAGTCCTTTTCCTTCTTACCATGTAGGCCTCATAACAAATATTTACTTATACTACATTCAGCGGCCATTATCACTACATAGTTTGAGTAACCTGATTTTTAACATGTGTGTAAGAAAAGGCTTGCCCTGTTTTCTTTACACATTGATGGTTCAGAAATACAGAGATTTAGTATAGATTTCTTTTCTTTTTCCACATATCAGTGATTTATCAGGGCCATATTATTCTTTAACTAACCCCGGGAAGTTCAATCCTTAAAAAATCACAAAAGTACCTAACCAGAGAGATAGTTCTCAAGTCAATGCGAGCCTCTCATTTTTTTCTTCGAGATAGGCAACTAAGTGGAACACCTTGTCAATATAAAACTTAGTAACTTTCGGGGGGAGCTGAGATCGTGATTCTAAACAGGTTTGACATATAATGGCATTCAGTAAGTCTTTCTGGCTTGTGATAGATTTGGAAATGAAAACTCCTACCACCCCCAGGAGGTTTTAGATGAGTACCAGATAGATTTCCCTAAAAAAAAAAAAAGAAAGAAAAGTAAAGAAAAGTCTTTCAGTTGTTAGGACAAGTAAGTAACGCCATTAAAAATACATCATCAGATCCAACATGACTTTACATGGACATCCAGACTTCCATTAAGTGAACTTTAAGATGTATGGGGAATTACCTACCTTTTAAAAATCTATATACTAATGCATGTATTGTTTCTACGGTGAATATTAAAATCAGTTAAAGGCCAAATTGCATATGGTTTTACAAAAGTTTTTATCTTTACCAAATCAAAAACCCTCTAGGGTTTCACACAAGTTTTTAAATGTTTAAAGATAGAATTAAATACCATCTTTTCCCCAAATTTTACTTATGTTCTGATCTGTAGCTATATGATAATTATTCTTTAATTAAATCAGGATATCCATTATAATGCTAAACCAGTCTCTTACCCCTAAGTTTGAAGTACTGAGAAATGCTGCTGTGTGCTGTACGCTTAAAGATTGGTCCTGTCCATGTAATAGGGGGCCCCCAGTTTAGTACTATACAGATTGGCAGCTGTGCCTCCCCAAGTACAGAACCCAGAAACATTCTCATTAATGTTGGATACCTTATAATATCCAGAGGAAGCCAGGCTCCTGGGATGGTAACTTTTGCCAAATGTGTAAATATTGCCTATTAGCCCTGGCAAAACGCAACGGATGAATGCATAAGCTAATGCTGAGTGGATGAGTCCAATTGGTGATTTCTTAATAGATATATCAATTGATAAAGTTTTAAAATAAAAATTCCTTAATAAAGAAGTTCCTTAGAATGTAAAGAAAACCAGAACCAGAGATCAACAAAGCAATGTTTCGATGGACACTTGTGACAAGTAAGGAATTTTGTATTTCAACAGAAGTTGCTTTGTCCCATTTCCTGGAAAATGAGGGTAAAGATGGTGACATAGGAATAAAACTACTAGACTTTACTAAGGAAAAAGAAGTTATATAAAGAAGACAAATTGGAGAAAAATCTAAGATGTTTAAATATAATGGTAAAGAATCTCCATCAGTTTAAACAGTTTGGCCTGAAGTGTTATCCACCAAAATGTATAGAACTTTCTTTGTAGTCAGTTTTATAACTGGCATGTGAAAGAATGCTATTTTGAAAAGTTAATTTTAGTTGGGTTGGATAATTAAGTGTAGAAAAATGAAGCAGCCTTGGAAGTCAGTGAATTATGTTGTCAAATCAGCACATAACACGCACAGGCGTAATAGAAGGAAAAAAATACTGTAAATTTAAATAGGTAAAATGAAGCAATAATAACTTTTAAAAAGCTTAAAACCTCCATCTTAGTGCATGAGAGTGAGCAAACTACAGACATACTTGTCAAATGTCTGTAAGTTAAACAAATATCAATTTTGTGTTGTAAAAATGGATTTGAGAAAATAGTGTTAAAAACAGTGAGTAAATAATACAGGATCAGCTATATTATTTTTGTTCTGAAGACAATATTTAGTAAGTTGTCCTGTGAGGAAATAACTCTGCCATTTTCTTTAAATTAATGATCTTTTAGCATTTAAAATCTGAAAAGTATGTAAGTTTAAATTAAGTGTACCTCAACACTCTCAAAAGGGAGACCTCTTTTTGTCGGGTTTGGCTTTGTGATCTCCTTCATGTCTTTATCCCCAGTCCATTATCAGTGACTGTGAAACTCAAAATATCCCACAAAACGCGGTGTGGCATGAATCCAGCCAGGTGATCTCAAGGGTGACTCCATGACACGCTCCAGAACTACCTGAAGTTGTTCAGTGCTGAGCATCAGAGGCATGAGTTCCAATGAGTTTGTATACCCACTGTCTGGATTTTGACAGCTCTTTCTAGAAGTTTGAGATAGAGATTCACTAGAACCTTTCTTATTGTGTTTTTCCCTACAATTACTCGGGTACATATTTTCTTCCTTCTTCATCAGTTATTTCCCTCTTGTTTTTATTTTCTTCCATTATTACCCCCTTTATCTTCAGAAAATTATTCCCTTTATCTGGCTAATCTTAAATAGGAATGAGCTATATTAGTACAGAGCAATTTTCTTTCCATAGTGCCACAAGTTTAAAAAAAAGACCATCAAAGCCAGATATTTCCAGTCATCTTCCAAACACTTTACATTTTACATGATTATTTAAAGACAGAGATACTGCATTTAGAGACAAGTATTTTAAAGATCCTAGAGAAACTACTTGGAATTGAAGCAAATTAAAGCTTTAAAAAATATCTGGGTGATACTCTGGCAATGGATGTAATGCCTATAAGCTGTAAATATATGGGGAATAATATGAGTGTAATATATATTACACCTGTAAATATATGAGTGAATTAAGTAGTCATTGTAGATAAAATCATCCCAGAAATGCCCTGAATTCAAAGTCTGGTTATGTGGAAATGTAATAAACATTCTTTACAGCTACACTTACTGACACCTAACAAAAGCAGCGAAGAACAGAGATGTGAAACACCTTCGGTCAAGCTTCAGAAAGACATGTTGAAATTGTTCTAGTTCTCTCTTGTCACCCAAATAAAAATGTGATCACTTGAAATGAATACAGTAGAAATTCGAATAGTCATCTGTTTTGGTCAGGATTTCGGGGAAACAGTTTATTGCTGCCTCTGCCTCCCATCCTTCAACCTCCTGCCTTGATTTTTTTTCCCTGCTGAAATGTTCATTATTTCGTCAATTTATATCTACTTTTTATTTTAATTTTTTGGCAAATTATAATCCTATATAATTATGGGGTACACAGTGGTGTTATAGAGTGTGGGATGATTGACATAAGCTAATTAACTATCCATCACCTTAAATACGTATCATTTATCCCTTCTGTCTAACTGCAACTCTGTACCCACTGACCAACATCTTCATGTTCTTCCTACCCACCAGCTGGTGGTAACCATCATTCTACTTTCTGTTTCTATCAGTTCGACTGTCTTAGATTCTGCATACGAGCTTTCAGATGAAGTGAAGTCAGATGGATATCTAAAGCAATTGCTCAGAGATAGAGAAATAGGGTCAAAACTGACAGGATAGTGGAATCTTACTTCCATTAAATTTACGAGCATGAAGGCATTAAATGGAAAAACTTGGGGCTAGGAAGTCTGATTTCTGATTCTTATTTGGTATCACCCTCCTGTGCCCTGCACCCCAGCTGCTTCATTCTCTATAAAATTATGAGGATGCTGGAAAGTTCAAATTGGAGTTATCTGATTGTTCTTCGATAGCTCTGTTTTGTCATCTAGCAGAAAAATCCCTGGTTTCCTCATCTGTAGCATAAAAAGGTCATTTTCCGGGTTTATTACCTGCTTCTCAGATCACTGTTACTATCATCAGTTATTTTAAAGCATTTTTTTTCTGTAGTATTTCAGTAATTTTGCCATAGAGAGAACATACTTTTTTGTTCATTTACCCAGCATTAAAATAATTATTTTCCTTTTATCCTTGGAAAAATGTAAGCTTTTAAGAAAGAAATCCAAAAGCCACAGGATAGTCAAATGAAGGAATTTTCATGGCAGTGCCAGAAAAAAAAATCCTCCTTCTGTCCATATACCAGATCATTTTTTAAAAATGACATTCAAATGACAATCACATGGCACCGTCTTTGCTGGAGTTGCTATGCACGATGGTGCTAAACTCTGTATTATAATATATGGTGCAGATGGCACCTACAGTGCATTTATGTAGAGATTTTGTCCACCCCTCCAAAAAGATATATTTACTTACAATGACTCAAAACAGATGGATAGACAAATCTGTCTTCGATATTTAATACTAATATATTAATGTGCAAATGACTTATAACAATAGGTTTGTTTTCTAGAGCCTAATGCAATGGTTGCCATAAGAACACAAATTATGTGTACATTTTAATGCATCTATGCTTCATAATTATGCATGGTTGTGTGCTGTTATAATTGACATAAAATATAAAACAGGTCAAAGAGCAGCTATTAAAACTATTTTTCATTTTGCATCTTGACAGCCGGCAACATTGGTGCTGGGTACATTTAATAGGGCCATACGTGGAATGCACAGATAGTTATAGAATTGCAACCACATTAAAGGGCTCCAGAATTTGTAACCTAATTATTTCGAACGTTGTTTTAAAGCTGATAATTTTATTTGGAAGACTCCTATTTGGAGACAAAATAGGTGCAGTACTTTATTCTTTAAAATAAAAAAGAAGAAGGGTATCGTGTGTGTGTGTGTGTGTGTGTGTGTGTGTGTGTGTGTGTGTATGAGAGAGAGAGAGAGAGAGAGAGGAGTGGAATTTTATTTGGAAATAATGTATGTCCCTAAATATTACTTTTTCCTGCTTAGGTAAAATGAAGAGAAAGCCTCCACCAATCTTATGTATTAATAACTAAATTTTGCTTTGTGTAACTCTTAGTCTAATTTTTGTTTTTTGTTTTCCAGCACACTTAAGAATCATCTGACTAAATTCTCATTTCCTACAGAGTTCCATGGGAAGAGACTCCTGTTTTCTACTTACTTAATGCTCTTGATTCTCCCGTGTGGGAGCTGAGCATTAACATCCTCACCCTAGAGGGAGCAGAGAAGTCCAGGGAGGCAAAGTGACTTGCTCAAGGGCACTCAGCAAGCTCTTGCTAAGGCAGGGATTGGAATGCTCAATGCCTGCATCTTAGACATGATCTCAGGCCCTTGCTCCTGCTACCTCAAATGTTTGTAATTCTTTAGCAGGCTCCACATATCTTCATTTTCTTGTCATAAAACTGCAGGGAACTTAGGGTGAAAGAAATAGAAACGTATAAAATCAACCAATAGCAAAACAAATTTGACTTATAACAAGTTTCTGTTACCGTAGTTTTCAAATGCATAGATTTTTGGAACTGTAAAAAAATAAAATAAAATTTACACCCAAAGAATATGACTTTCTTACTGTTATTCTGATGTGTCAACATTGCTAGTGTAATATTTCCTTGTTTCAGAATTTTCATTTTAGCATAGAAGGATAATTCATTTTTAACAGTTGGTCCAGGATACTTTTCCTCAGTTACAGGAACCAGCATCACATACCCTTTTGTGTATTTTAAAGATGCTTCCTCTCTATAATTTTCAATAATTACAAAGTTACCTAATCAAGTTAAGGGGAATTAGGAGAAGCTAAAATGAAGTAAGGGCTTGGGGCTGCGTTCAGGTGCTTTGTTTTGTGTGGCGAGTTTTGTCTCCTCGGAGGGCAGGGCCAAGTTGTATGCAGGCAAACACCAGACACCAATGAATAGAATTAAAAATTGGGAGAAGAGTGTTTTTAAACAAAATGGCAGCAATTTATTATTCAATTATTGCAGCTCAATAAGGTCTGACTGTGCATTTGAATGCAGTGGATCTTACCGTGCATTTAAGGGAGAAACGTTCAGAATGATCAGCGATGCCAACAGCTGTCACGAGAGCAACAACTGTTACATGCGGCTTCATGTGGGGCAGAGGCTGGTCTAAGTGTCTTGCAGAGATTAATTCATTTAATTTTCATAACAACTCTACAATTGGATACTGTTACTATCCCTTTTGAAAGGCGAAGAAACAGGTAAAAAGAGATGAAGGACTCTCTCAAGGTCACAAATGTGGTAAGTGGAAGAGTTGGGTTTGTGTGGAGCCTGGAGTTTGAATGGTCACCTTTCTTCTTCCTGTTGTAGAGAAATAAGAATAAGGAATAGAGGCCCCGAAGCTGTCTGATCCTAAGGGTGAACACCATAGTTCTAAGTATTCTTCACTAGCTTAGTGAGTATACAGCCCACTACAAGTCACACCAGTTTACCTAAGACAATTCCCCACAGAGAAAATGATAGGCATTAGCAAGGCATCAGGTGAAAATGAAAAAGGAGACAGACTATTGTGACCCTACAAATTAAAAAATCTAAGCATCTTCCAAAGGAACATACTTGATTTTACCAGGACTATGATGGCTGTGACCTAATATTGTCCTTCTGTTAGGAATCCCTAGAGCCATTATTTTAAATTCTATGTAATTTCTCTTAGACACCTTTTTGATTATGAAGGTACAAAGAAATCAAGAAACAAGGCACGGTGTTTGTTTCCTTTGGGTGGTTGGTTCTTTCCACCTTCTAACACGTTGCTATTAGATGCAGAATTTTAGTCTCAGAGCACTACATTTATTTTGATATCATTGTTGCATTCCTATCCCTATTGTGTTTATCTTTAACATGTGATAGTGAAATTTATGCCTTATTTCTGGAGGGGGTGTCTGCATCTTGACATGGTATGTTAAACAGTCCTGGAAATGGTGCTACTGCTTAGAGATATCTTACTTTGGAATGCTACACAGTTTTGCAAATTGGACTTGCTATTTTCACACTGGGGTACAATTTTCCGTAAAACATTCACACCAATTATAAAGCAAAATGCCAAAAGTTATAAATATTACCTACATCAACTGAAGAGTGAACGGTACAACTAAAGAATGAAATAGACTGAATAATCAAAATCCATCTATTTCAGCATAATAAGGTCCCAGGTCCTAGGATACATACAACGTAAACTTCATTGTATCATGAGCCAAAGAAATCATTACAATGTTTTTCAAACATCGGCAATCCAACAAAGGCAAGCTACTTTCTCCTCCCATCCCTTTTACCCCTACATAGTCAGTTGCAAAGTTAAACCAACTCTATCTCTAAATATTTTCCTTACTACTCCCATCATCTTCATCCGGGGTTGATTTGGGATTGCATTATTTCCACCTGACAGAAACCTGCTGTCTCCTAAACTTCTTTCTCTGGCCCCAACACCCACCAATAACTTAGCACTCTGATTTGGTCTTCTCTGTTGAGGCCATTCTCTTATTTCTAAAAATCTGTTTATGTCTGTTCCTTCCTAAAAAGCCTGTAACAACTCTTACAAGGCAAAGAGACTATACACAACCTGGGACCTGTCTACAGTTCCAGGCACTGCCCACGTTTGCCCTACACCTTAATGACACAGAACTCATCACCATTGAGCCACACTGTGCTCATGCTTCTTGTCTTTGCACATGATGTGTTTTGCAATGTAGACAGCCTCCCTTTAGTTGAATTTCTCTTCTATGTAATTTTCTGTATTGTATTATTTTTATTTTTTGTAGAGATGGGGTCTTCCTATGTTGCTCAGGCTGGTCTCAGACTCAGAGGCTCAAGGGGTCCTCCCTCCTCATCTTCCCCAAGTGCTGGGATTACAGGCCTGGATACAGGCATCCAATTCCTATATTTTAAGACCCAAGCTCAGCGTTAACTCCATCTCTAAAATTGTTTTCTCCATCCTTTTCCCTAGCTTCCTGTCCCAGGAAGAATAACTAAATCCCCATACTTTCTTCCCTATCCTTCATCAAGCCTTGATTATATTTCTACTATAGTAATTACAATATCTTATTATCTTGTCATCCACCTAACTATTCTGATAGAAAATCATCCCTTCCTGGTCAGTGACTTGGGCTTATTTATCTATTTATCCCCAGTCAAGAGCCTTGTATGCAGTGAGCACCCAATAAATTCGTACTAAACTAAAACCAAAGCCAGTTGTCTCCTGGGTCACTGGGTGCCTGCTCAACCATATTACGGAGCACAGTCCTGGCTGTTGAATGCATGGGCTTCTTTGCTGTGCAACAATGAGGAGAGAAGCCAGTGGGTTACATTCTGGGCATAGTGAAAGGTACCCATGGAGACCAGAGAGATTTGCCCTCAGGAACACTTGGCTAGGGAAGGAACACACTTCTTCTTGGTTCTCTGCGTACTTCCAACTCCTCCCTAGAACTCTAAACTCCTTTGGAATTTGCACACAGGAGGTTCTGAGGGATCTGTATAGTGTTTCTGTTTCTCAGCTTTGCATGACGAGGAGAGTGCGGGGGCAAGGTTGGAAAGAAGGCAAACATCCCTCTTCTTGCATAAGCATATGCTGGGAACCCTCCCTGGCCTCTAGACAAGGGAAAGAGCCAGGCTAAATGTGTGATGCTAAAAGACTTGAGGGAAAAGAAAGAAAATAGATGGCACATTTTATAAAACTGAAACTCGTAGGATGTCTAGGAATTCAAAACACTTTTATTGCCTTAAAAAACTTAACGTGGCACTGGTTTTATGTATGTCTATTTTTCCGGTAACATAAATGGGAATAAAGGGCACTTCTTGTCTCTCAATGCTGTACATCCCACTTGTTATTAGCAACACAGGCTTACATTGTAGCCCACGTTGTGCCTAATTACAACTAGTCTTTATAAGCAGCTAGCAGAGTAGATGGTGTCAGTTCAGACTGCAGCTTGCAGATGACACTGGGGTGGGGAGTGGGACTGTAAATCTAAAATACAACAAGAAAGATGAATCTCAAATAAACTGGCAAAGAAAAGGCTCACTTGTCCCTGCATTCTGTTGCCTTGTCTTGGACTCAAAGTGATAGAAGGGAAGGCAGGTTAGAGGCTGTTATTGCTATCAATGGTACAAAATATTCTCTGACAATTGTTGTATAAGGCCCTAGGGAGAGAGAAATACAAAAATGAATGTAGGCTCTTGTTTCTCCAAATGTCAAAGGTTACTAAAATAGGAATGAGGAGAGATGAAATGGAAACTTTTAGAAGTGCTGTGTTGTGTCATTCTATCCGAATCTCATTCAGGAACATCCAATAGCCCTTGTTCCTCGGTGAGCATGTTTTCTGATTTCTAATCCCCTACCCCTACCCCACCCCCATTCCCACTAAAATAAAAATGAAGCTTAAATTAGAAATAAAAGCAGGGAAGGAGAGGTGGAATGAAGAGGATATTTTTATGGTTTTTGAGTTTCACAAGAATTCATTTTTTTCATAAATTTTAATTGAAAATACAGTGTTACACAAAGTAGAAAAACAAAAAAAATTTCAAAAAGTGTAAGAAGCAAGCTAAACTCAGCAGAAATCTATTTGGAGATAACTACAATTTGTGTTTTGATGACCATTCTTTCAATACATCACTTTTTCACATGTCCATGTATGTTGATGGTATATCATAATCCTGTTTTTATTATGGATACATTTGCTATATTATGCTTTTTTCCCCACTAATTCTACTCCTTATATATCCAATGCAATGTATGAGGATACCTATTACATTTCTCAGAAAGTAATTGTTATCACTTTGTAGCCAGGTAGTAGGTTATTTGTTCTTTAGCTTGAATGTTAAAACGTCTCTCATAGACTTACCACCCGTTTGGATTTACTCCAGTTTGAATTGCCTATTTATATCCTTTGCCATTTTTTTAATTGGGATTTTGTAGTATAAAAAATTAATTTGTAACATAATCTTTTATATGCATTTAAATATTCTTTTGGCTTTATTAGTGGTTTTTTTTTCAATACATGTATAATTTAATTTTATGAAGTCAAACATGTCTTTTATATTTTCTAGTCCTCTGTCTTTTTTTACAAAGCTCTCCAATCCTTACTTAATACATATACACTAACTTTATTCATGCTTGTTATTGTTTTATGTTTTACATTTAAGTCTTTAATCTATTTGGAGTTTATTTAATTTCTAGTTTTTCTAGTTTCAGGTCAAGAAAATACTATTTTGAATGTAATAGCTTTATGGTATGTCTTATCTAGAAAAGCAAGTTTCTCATTCACTATCCTACTTTTACATAATTAACTCTAAAATTTTCAGACATCTACTCTTCCAACAAAAATTTAGTTAAAAGAAGCTCTTTTGAAATTCTGAGTGGAATTGCATGAGATGTATACATCAACGTTGACATAATTGACAATTCTTTGATTCATTTTCTCTTCCAAATAATTTTGATGATGTGAGCCCTTCAAGTGAAGTTATGTAGCCTTTTCCTGGCAGATTCATATAATCTTGTATAAAACAATTAGAAACAGAAAACTAAGCAGTCTCCCTCCCAAAGCCTTTGAGTATTTGTGAAAAGCAACAACTCCTGTGATACCCCAGCTAGGACAACAGACAAGCTAGATACTCAGATGTTCAGATGTCAAGCAGAGATCAATGCCTATATTTCCTCTTAAATCTAGTTTCTGGCTTATACCTTATACTAGAAAATGCTTTTTTGTTTGTTTGTTTAGCAAAAGCCACAATTCTCTCAAAACTGTACTTGGTTTTGTGGCTTTTTTTTTTCTTTTTTGAATCAGGGTCTTGCTCTGTCGCCCAGGCTGGAGTGCAGTGACAAGATCATCACTCACTGCAACCTCCCCCTCCCAAACTCAAATGATCCTCTCACCTCAGCCTCCCGAGTGGCTAAGACTACAGGCACACACCACCATACCTGGCTAATTTTTATTTTTGTAGAGACGAGGTCTTGCCATGTTGCCCAAGGTGGTCTCAAACTCCTGGGCTCAAGCCATCTACCCTCCCAACGTGCTGGAATTACGGGTGTGAGCCACCATTCCTGCCTGGCTTTTTGACTTCAGCATTCCCAGAACTGACAGGCTAATTTAATATACTCTGTTTTGTATGAATTCTGCACTAGATGACATTGAAAAATATTGTTATGGTTCTTTTTTATTATAAAAGTAGCATAAGATTATTACAAAAATCCAAATGTCATGGAAATATCCCAGACGTGAAAAAAAACCCACAATTTGATCTTTTCTTCCAGACTTTTTTTCATTCAAAATGAAATTAGACTATACTTGCTATAACTTGCACTTTCACTTATCTACCTACTTTACATATGTATTTTGTGTCAGTGCATACAGATCTTTCTTATTTTTAATGGCTGTGGAGTATTTCATTATGTATAAGTAACCATATCTTATTTAATCTTCTAGTTATATATATTAGAATTATTTCCAAATCAATGCTAAAACAAATATCCTATGTAATTGTGCAAAATTTTTGAATTGATTAATATAAACAATAATAGTTTTCCAAAAAGCCTACATATTTAAAATTTTAATTGATATTATCAAATTGACCTTTAAAAATATAGTACCAGTTAGCAGACTTCTCTACCAACAGTGTATTAGAATGCCTGCTTTGTAGCGTTATCAATAATTCCAGGTTTTGAAAACTTTGCCCTTAGCAATCGGCCAAACAGTAGGACATGTGTTGCCATAGATGATAGAGTAATAGTACAAATGTTTGATTACTCCTCCTAATGGTTCTTGTCTTAGAAAATCAGCAGGATGATGTTGGAAATATTCCTGTTGATACTCAATATTCTCTCCTCATTATTGCAAGAAAATACGAGTCCACCATTTTCAAGCATAAGCCTGAAGTTGTTTTTCCACCTGAATGATGATTTTGAGCTTCATCGAGTCACGTAATTTATTTTGTTGAAGTCAAATGTGTTCATTTGTGAGATAACTTTTAAACGTAGCTCAAACTCAACCTGTCCACAATGAATTTACGTTTTTTCTCAAATATGTTAATCCCCCAAATCTCCTTCATCTTGGGGAATGGCACCATCATCATGCCCACCATCAGCTGCCTCGTCCTAAAACCAAGCAGTTATTTTTAATTCCTCCTTTTCCCTTTTCTCCACCTTTTAATACACATATATCTAATTAAATCTACCTCATACATATCTCAAGTCTAAATTCTTCCTATTTGTATTATCTCTTTGCTTAAAAATCTCCAATGGCTTGCTCTTGTCTTTAGAACCAAATTCATAGTTTGTAAAATGGCCTCCAGGCCTGTCTGTGCAATGTCTCCACTAGGTCCCTATAGTTGAGACATGCTGGCCTTCTTTGTGTTTCTCAAACACGTCAAGCTTTTTCTGTCCTCCAGGGCTTTGGCTTCCTGTTCTGTCTACCAGCTTCACTGTTTTCCTTGCTTTCTGCATGACTGACTTACCTCATCATTCAGGACACACATCAAGTGTCACATCTTCAAAGAGGCTTCCTCTGACCATTCCATCTACAGTGGGTCCTCCCCATGTAGCACTTACCATTAGCTGAGAATATTTTGTGCATTTATGTTTACATTGATTGTCTCTTTCTCTTTCCCAATCCTAGAAAATATGATCTATGAGAGCAGGACTTTTTCTTAGTTGTTCACCTATGTATTTTCTGTGCCTGTAATAGCATTTGGCACTGAGCAAGCACTCGATAAATATTTATTTAATAAATAATTTCCTTAGGCCCGGGCTTGTGCTCACGGCCCTCATGGAAGACCTAACTTTCCCACTTTTCTGTAAATACTCTTGACACAATGAGACACTAGAATCTGAGTGTTCTGACTCTGCTCAGCTAGCCTAGGCTGAAATGCCTTTGCTAAACTTGTATAGCAGAAAAGACAAAATAGGTCTAGAATCTAGAGCTCATACCTGTTTAAAACAGTCAACAGTATTGCAAAGGTAAAACCATTTGGGGGATTTGACTGAAAAATATGGAAGTTTATTTGTTTTTAATCATTTTAAGCACAATTGGGTACTTTTTCAGAATTCTTTTGGTTGTTTTCATTGAAGTATAACTTGCATATGGTAAAATCTCAAAGTTTACAGTTCAATAAATTTGTACAGGCATATAATACCCTATGTAGCCATTGTAGATCAAGAGAGAGAACATGTTCATCATCCTTGCCTCATTCCTCTTCTATGTCAATGCCCACCTCCCAGAAGTAGCTGCTATTCTGCTTTCTGTCACTGTAGATTACATTGGCCTGTTCTTGAGCTTCGTATGAAGAATCGTAAGTATCTACTGTTTGAGTCTGGCTTCTTTCACTTAACCCAATGTCTGTGAGATTCATCCACGTGTTAAAGGCTACGAGGTCCATCCTTCTCTTTATTTGCTAATGGTAGCCTGGAATTACTTTGGGTTCATTCCAAAGCACAACGTTAACTCTTGTACTTTAAGCTTCTTAAAAACCTGAAGTGCCGATTTGGTGGCAATCTCATTTAAGGGCTTTGAATGCCATTCTTGTGGAATGTATCAAGATAGTGTCAAGCCCGGTAATTATCTTAATCCAACTGCAATAGTTGGTCACAGTATACATTAGATGAGCATCTTGAGTCAGACTTGAACATGCAGTCAACCTGAACAAAATGAGCTCAGTCACAGAGGGCCAGATTTCTTAATTAGTTCTCAGTGGCAAGAACATTTTATGTTTCCAAAAGTCAAGTACAAATTCTACAAGTGACACAATTCAAGAAGACTTCATAAGAGTGAATTAAACGTGGCTTCCCACTGTCATTTGCAGCATCTGAAGCCATATTCATTTATTTTTCACTGTTAGTGTTCCTAGAAGCACCAATATGCTAGAATAAAAAGGGAATGGTGAACTTTATTGAGGTATTACTGGATCGAATAACACAGTGCAGCCCCTTCTGCTTGACCTTTGGCAGCTGGTTCTCTCCTTTTTTCCTTGTCTTTCTCTCATTCTCCCTCATCCTATTTATGTCAAAAGAGGCATATTATGTATATGAATCCATCTTACTATGTCTTATTCATTTAATCCTTTTACACACATGTATTATTTAAAAGTTGAAAGAATTTTAAAAGGCAAGAAGTAAAATATAAATAATTTTTTTGTTTTTGTTTGGTTTTGTTTTATTTGATGTAGGATAAATTATTTGTGCTTTCGAGACTGTATTTATAAATGTTAGGAACAGAATGTGGTGGTACAATGTGTTGACACTTAAAAAAAATTACTATTGATGCTAATAATGAATGCAAGTCTCTCTTCCAAGGCTCAAATCTACTTCTCCTGAGACTTCACTGGGAAAATAATAATCTACCAGCAGTCAGTGCTGTAAGTCACCAAATTTTTCCATCCCTATTTATTCCAGTGTCAGCCTGTCTTTCTGGGTTTACCTTCTCCCAATCTTATATAGGTAAATTGGGAAACTACTGTTATCTGTTTTACCAGGATATCATTATAGCAACAGCATCTCCTATGCTTGATAAAAGAAGACACACACGTAATCAAAGGAAATTTAGTGAGTGTTATATATTTTTGATTTCATATTTCTCTGAAGGTTTAGGATATTTTAGTCCTTAGTTTTCAGATTATTAAAATTTAGTTTTCAGTTTTTAATCTTATAGTTTAATTGAATTGTGCAAATGGTTTACATTTCTCTTACGGATCTGAAAAGATCCATTCCTCTCATATTCCCATACTAACTGACCCAAATAGCTTGATTTTCTCCTGCCTAAGTATTGGAAACTAATCATTCTTATAGAAGGTTTGAAAATCAACATAAATAAAAATTTTAGTGAGAAACAAAAAATTGTACTTATATTTTTCATTAACATTTATTTGGCAATATCCAGGAAATACTTTGGCATTAATTAGAAAATAGCTAACATTATCTTGAGGCATTTGTTCATTGCAAAACATCTTACTTTGAGAAATCAAAAGGCTTTTGATGGTGCTAATACCTCTCTCTTCATCCAGGTAGAAATGTGAATGAAAGAGCTAAACTCTTCCCAACTTAATGGATAACAGAACAAAAATGATTATAGGTATCCATTAAAAATCACACTTAGTATCTAGAAAAGAAAGTAGCATGTCAAAATAAAGCTGCATATTTCCCTTCTGATCTAATTTCAGCTTTTTCTCCTTGCCATCTGTTTGGTAAATGTGACTATGTTTGATATCATTTCACCTCTAAGCCTTCAATTCATGCCCAATTTCCTACTCCCAGTTACTGCAGCCCTTCCCAGCAAATCATGCCTTTCACCCATGAGAAACAGACAATCAAGCCAAAAGAAAATTGGTGGGCTGCTACTGGTTAAACTTGAACAATACAAGCATCAAAAAGAATGAGAATTGTAATAGGTTCATATAACTTAATATATAAAAATCTGTAAGCCTACAGTGATGCTTTTTTAGCAAACAATTAAAAAAATCTCCTTATTGCTATTATTGGAGGTGACTTTAAAACCATTTTCTGACTCTGAAACATGGTAATTTAAGAGAAATATTCAGGCACATATCTTGCCTTTGCAGTAGAAACCGTCTTTCAGGGTAGCCACAGAACCCCAGAGAGAATGTGCTAATACATTTAGAAGGAATGATGTAGAATATGTCAACAACAAGAAAAGCAGACTGTTAATAATTTTAAAACCTAGAATATATTAGATTATGGTTATATGGGTGTTCATTATACAATTATCTCATCTTTTCCATATGTTTGAAATTTTTCATAATTAAAAAAATTGCCATCATGCCAGCAAGCAGAAAGTAAAATTATAAAGATGGTTACTTGAGTTAAAGAGACAAACTTTTATAACACATGCTTTCCATATTTCAAAACCACAATTAAAATTACCAGCCTTATTATGGAAAGTTTCTGCAGGAAATAGGAGAAGCATAAAGATTTAGGCAAAATCATCTCTTCCCCTAATCCAGTAAATCGCATGACCATGTTTCAATAGGGAAGGATAAATATATCTCTATAGAATAATAAACTCCATAGAACTTAAAGTAATGAAAGATTTCTCTTATTGGTACTTTAAAGGTTTACATCCATCTAATAAGATTATAAGATCAAACTCAGTGCCTGCATTTTATATCCTCTGCTTTGTCTGTATCTGTAGCAGGGATAATGGACTCAGCCAGAAGTCTAGTGCCTTGCAACGTATTTGGCTAAATGTAGCTAGACATCCAACATTGTTTACTAACATCCCAGTTTTCAACTTGGGTAGGCTTTCCTCTAAGAAAGCAGAAAAGAAGCCTTCTCCTGCATAAGAGTATCAGAGGAAATAAGGAAAACATGGGATATATGTTTAATATATACATATTTAAAGACTATTGCAAGTGGAAAAGATTATAACATTTAAAAAAATACTCCTTGATTATTATATAGTCAACATTGTTTCGTGAGTCCAAGATTCACACCGAATACTATATTAGGTGCACTAATAGAAATTTAGTTACAAAGGAAAAAGAAAATTTAATCAATTTTGTGATTATTTTAAAGATTTTTAAATCATATTTGAGAGCTATTGCATTGACGTTTTCTGGATTTTCTAATCTGTTTATATCTTCATTAATGAAACAGTTAAATTTATTTTACTTTTTCCACAAATACTCTATTTACCCTGTATTACTTAACAAATAATTTAGATCTCCTCCATCAGTATACAGTATTTTCTTTGTCATATATTACATACACACCAGTGACTGTGCCTTACTACTTTCTTCCATTGATCGGTCTCATCATAGTGTTTTAATTATTTAAGCTCTGTAACATTCTAATGTCTAATATAGCAGGTAATCCCTTCCTCTTTGTTCATTCATCCAGATGAGATTTTAAAACATTTTGATGATTTCTCTAAAATTATGTTGGATTTTTAAAACTTGGTTTGTATTAAATCTGTTCATTGATTTGGAGACTGACAGATATAAAAGATGCAGAACTTTTTTATGTATAAATTTACATATGTATCTGTGAGTATATCTCCATATTTGTCTACATGTATCTATCTAAATGTGTGTATAGATATTGATATGCATTTATTTGAAAATATACAGATGTATGTTTAGATATTTATATGCTCATATGACACTTGTCAAAGCTAAAATTCTAACTAAATGTCATTATCAGAAAAAATAAAATGAGGATAAACATCACAAAATATCCTTCCACTTTATATTGTATACATTTAACTGCTTAATTAGGAGCTTGTACCTTAATCAATTGGTAATTTATTAGTAAACAGAATTTGCTCTTGGATTTCAAAGACATATTTTAATCTCACTAATCTTGCAGTTTCAGTAGCCTAGAGGTTTTGAATTGAAAGAAATCTTGGCCTGAAGTCTTGCTTCAGACACTTCAACTAGCTACATGACTTTAACATAATTAGCAAACTTACAGTTAAGTAACATCTCTAAACCCAATTGCCTCACCATAAAATGAATATGATAATACCACCTACCTCTTAGGGTTGTTAGATTTAGTTAGGATTAAATGAGATAACGTGTAAAATAATAATTCCAATGCCTGGTTCATAGTAAGCTCCCCCAAAATGTCCACTATTATTTCAATCTAGCATATGCTACCACGAAGATTTCAGTGTAATTCATAGGCCTTCTCCCAAATAAAGTTTAGTAACATACAAACAGTAGAAAATAGTTTGAATTTGTTTACCTTGTATCCCACTTCGAATATTCACAAAAGATAATGGTGAAGTTCTTTTATTCTCTTTGTGCATCATCTATGGTCTTTGCCTAATTCTTCCAGCATTGCTTTTGCTTTTTCCCTTGGACTCGGGATCTTCTCCTCCTCCTCCAGTCTTGTATTTATCTTTTACCTATTCCAATTTTGCCTACCCAGAGAGCAATGGATAAAGTGTCACAAAACTGGTTGAGGCATAGGCACATTAATCCTAGGTTAGCTGAGGCCAATATTTTTATTCTATCTTTTGTTTTTATTTTGTAAAGTCCTTAAGCAGGAATTCCCAAGAAATCATGTCTTTAGTTTCTACTGAATTTTGTAACCTCACTTCAATGCATATATGACAGCTATAGACTAAATAGGCTAATGACTATACAAAAAAATTATTTACTTATTTATTTGAAACAGGGTCTCTCTGTGTCACCCAGGCTGGAGTGCAGTGTCATGATCATGACTCACTGCAGCCTTGACCTCCCAGGCTCAAGCGATCCTCCTGCCTTACCTCCTTAGTGCTGGTCTGTAGGCACGAGTCACCATGTCTGGCTAATTTTTGCATTTTTTGCAGAAACCGAGTTTCACCATGTTACCTGGGCTGGACTCAACTCCTGGGCTCAGGTGATCCTCTTGCCTTGGGCTCCCAAAATGCTGGGATTACAGATGTGAACCACTACCATGCCCAGCCAGGAAAAACTAATTTATTAATTAAAATAATTGAGAGGCTACTGTGGACCAGGCATGTGGTTCATGAAATAAGATATTTATAAAACAATGTTCCATTTGCACATCTATTTAGGAAACAATGCATAAGCTTTGGAATTCCCATGTCTTCATTACAATTATCATGAAAGAAGCATTGACTGAGATTGAGTTACTGTATATTAATAAAATACCTATTTAATTCATACATAAATGAGACATTAAAGCATGTTATTACTTTCTGATTGACATTAGAAAACTTTAGTTTGGATTTTAGCTTATGTTATCAATAGTAAGAGGACTTTCATTAGCAAATGCATTAAAATGAAACAATATGGGAAGATTTGCCCCAGGTATAGAGTTGTTTGTTTTTTCCTACCACGGTAGACAGTAGACTGTTTTCTAAAAATACATATATAACATGACTTAATTCAGAATGATGGAATCAATAAAGTTTTAACCCAACTCTTTCTTCAAACTAATGTTTTAAAAAATATATTCCTGATTGAAAATAAAACTAAGAATTAGCTTAATTTCTTAATTTACATTCCCAAGTTTCCAGTTGTATCAATCAAATTGATCAAAACCATACCTTTTTCTACAAACTGGCAGATAACATTTAAATACCATAAAACTCAGAGTTCTTGATTAGTCTTTTATTGAGCAATGGTCTTTAAGTGATGACATCGATTGTCAAAGACATCTTCCAAAAATACAGCAATTTTTGAAAGAGAAACAAGATTGTCTTTTTACGTAATGTAACTCCTGTGCAATTTTCTCTCTCTTTTTTTTTTTTTTTTTGACCCTTTTTATTTCTGGAGGATTTTAAGTAGAGACCTCCAATTTAAAACCGATTATTCTGCAGGAGCTGCTTTTCCTCCTCCCGCAACTGTAACCTTGCTGTAATCTCTGCCCTGTTATTTTCTGACCTTTTCACTTTGCTTAGCACTGAGCTATAGTTACGATATAACACAAGATATGTGTGTGAACATATGATGTGATACAATAGAGCAGATAAGTAATTTAAAACATATTAAATATCAACACTTTCTTTTACCCTGTCACAATCCAAAAAATTCTTTCTTACTCTGTTTTTTTGGTGACAGTGGTGGTTTTCTTTTTAACTGTGTGGGTTTCTATGAAGCTAAATTTTTAAATAATAAAATAATCTCAGGAATAATCTTATTAACAAATCATTTTTTATCTAGAAGGTTCATGGCCTTACATGAAGAATGTGGAAGAATCATAACAATGAAGAGAAGGTATGTTTCTTGGAGAGCAAGTTCAATCTAATTCAAATAGATACATGTAGTCAAGAAGATGAATTCTGATCACACCACATTCTGGTCATCGTTGCCTAGTTGAGGAAGCTTATTGGAGAAGAACTATTGGTGTTTTAAAGCAGTGTCTTCAAAAGGAGGCACACAAATACTTTCCAAGGGAGGTACATAAATATAAACAGTTTTAAGGGAATCCATTTTCAGTTTTTTTCTCTCTGTTTTTTTTTTGAGACAATCTCCCTCTGTCACTCAGGCTATAGTGCTGTGGTGCCATCTTGGCTCACTGCAGCCTCTGCCTCCTGGGCTCAAGTGATTCTCAGGCCTCAGCCACCCAAGTAGCTGGGACCCCAGGTGCATGCCACCACATCAGGCTAATTTTTGTATTTTTTGTAGAGACAGGGTTTTGCCATATTGGCCAGGCTGGACTCAAACTCCTGACCTCAAGTGATTTGCCTGCCTCGGCCTCCCAAAATGCTGAGATTACAGGCATGAGCCATCACAGCACCTGGCCATTTTCAGTTCTTAATAGTCAATATATTCTCCCTAAACTGCCTGAGAAGTTATCATTGCCTGGGTTGCCTTTGCCCATCTCCCTCTTTTCCCTCTCATACTTACCCCCAGCTGAAATTGTACAATGGTGAACTGCTATAAGTACAACTACTCCCACTTCTGATACCAAACAAGAGGCAGATGGGCAGCTCCTTTAATCAAGGAATCACAAGCAATTGTTTGTGCAGAGATAAATTCACAGTTTAATTTTATTTCTTAGGATTAATTTTTATCAATATTTATAATCTATTTTTAAGGTTTTGATCAATTGTTTAGTACTAATAAAAATAATGACAACTAAAACCAAAAGAAACATTTTAACTATGCATTGTGTGCATTATAATAATATTATTATTTTAACTTGAGCATTACAGTCACAGGAATTTTTTTTTTTTTTTTTTTTTTTTTTTTTTTTTTTTGAGACAGAGTCTTGCTCTGTCGCCCAGGCTGGAGTGCAATGGCTCGATCTTGGCTCGCTGCAACCTCTACTTCCCGGGTTCAAGTGATTCTCCTGTGTCAGCCTCCCAAGTAGCTGGGAGTACAGGCATGTGCCACCACGCCTGGCTAATTTTTGTATTTTTAGTAGATACGGGGTTTCACTGTGTTAGTCAGGATGGTCTCAAGCTCTTGACCTCATGATCCACCTGCCTTGGCCTGGGATTGCAGGCTTGAGCCACCGAGCCAAGTCAGGAAATTTTTGAACTAAATTTACATACATATGGCTGCAAAGAGTTATGACAGGGTGATCAATAAGAGATTTTCAAGCATAAAAGTATATCAGTTTAGGATAACATTCTATAGGGGAAGTGGAATGAAAATACAATTTCAAGGACAAAAATTTCTAATTTTATTTTTTAGTGAATAACAATGAGTCTCAACTTGTTATAGTATTTTTATCTCATAAAGACATTTAACAGAGTGGTATAACATTTAATTTTAAAATATTCATATTTATAACATGCCAGCAATTGACATCTTTTTAAATTAATTATATAAAATGTTATATGTTATACATGTGCTAAGGTGTGCATAATCAAACAACATTCATTTGGTGATATTAGAGCAAAACATTGGAAAATCTCTGTTCTAAAAGATAGTTTCTGCTTGGTAGTTAAGTCATTTCTTCTAATATTTAAAAAAATCTGGCTCTAGTAATAATACACTGCAGCAATCTCATGATAAAATAAAAGAAGATTTCTATCATGAAACTTTCCAGGGAGTCCAAGCTGATCTAAACCTGTATTAAAGGATGTGAGAGAGTAATTTATTAATGGGTTGGGGGAACATGGATTCATTTTCTACTTTTAGTCACTTCAGCTGGGTATAATAAACTGCTTTCTCTCTAAATGCAGCTTTGTCACACTTATTCCTGCTAGTTATGGGTTGCTAGTTGCTAGTTTCCTGTTGCCACTTTTAGTTTTAGACTGACAGCCTAGCTCAATTTAACAGTCACTACAATACCAGTGTTGGGGGCAAGTGGGCAGCACTGTGAAGTCTGAGAGCAGGGTGTTACTGGAACCAGGTTGTAAACAAGCAAATGTAGCTTTCCAAATCTCTGGATTGGAAATAAAAAGTCAATAACAACCTGCTGCTCAACATCTTATGTCAATTTCTGAGACTAAATGAAAGAATATGAGTGTTTATAGAGAAGAAAATCAACAATAAATGACTTGTGTAAATAATAATTGGTATATACACATATACTTCCCTCAGCTATCTTGGACAATGGATGTGATTATAACACTTCAGAAGGAGAATTACAATTCATACAACTAGGCAAAATGTTGTAAGATAAATAGGTAATCCTTGAGGATTAACAGCACTCTTCCAATTTAAGGGAAAAAATGTCTCACAACAAATGTTACAGTCGATTGCCTGAGTTAGTGTTCCCATAAAATGGAACACCCAGACATACTCTTGAAAAGAGAAGAATCTAGAGCTTGCAACAGTATAATGTACTTTTTCCGAGTCTTGATTTACCTAGAAATTAAAACATTCAGTTAGGAAATACGGGGCAAGACCAGATTGTAAACTGCAAATTGTTAAATACTTCAAAGTAAAGAAAGAATATTATACTAGTGGCAGAATGAAAAGTGAACTAGAAGGAGCCACAGAAGAAACACAAGAAGAGTGTTGGAAGGAATTGCTGTAGTCTCGACAGGGGTGATGATCAGGAACAGGGAGAGTGGAAAGATTTAGGAGCTATCTGAGAGATGAAATGGAAGGAAATTGATGATAAATGGAGAAACATGTGAGGAGGAGGGTCATGGCAAAAGTTACTCTCAGGATTTTGGCTTAAATCTAAAGTAATAAATGATGATTTAAAAAACATTTTTCCTCGTTTTCTTAATACTCTCATAAATGTGAGTAAATTGCCAGGTGTATTCTCTTCAAGTAAAGACAACTTTAGAGGACACACATTTAGATTTTTGCAAATTATGTTCCCTCGACAGGTGTTTTAGGAGCTCTAAGAGGCACTGTATAATAAAGTAGAAGGGCGATATAATAGTGAAGTTAAAAAATGCAAGTTGCAATGCAGTTTCTGTGGTATGACCACATTTCGTTTAAGCCCTAAAGCTCTGTGTTTGCACACGGACATCTATGATATACAAAGAAAATTTCTTAAAGGAGACTTGAAACTGTTAGAAGTGTTTATATTGGGGAGAAGAAAGAAATGGGAGTTAATGAAGGTGACTTAATTTTTATCATCTATACTTCTGTACTGTTTGAATTAACAGTAAAAGCATACATATATACAGGTAAGATAAAACAGAACAAAAATAGTGATATAAAATTGTCTCATTATTTTTGGTGAAAGACAATACACTAAATGTGTTGGACAACTGGTGGAAGTAAGTGCCAGGCACACTGGTAAGGTCAGAGGTGTGCAAATGATGACATAATTTCTTATTACTAGTATCCTGGGATAGAGAAAGAAGGTCTGTCCTCAGGCAGTAGATGTGGATTCTAACTGTGACTATGCTGCTTGATATTATAGGACTCAATTCATCCCTCAGGTTCTCAGATTCCTTATCTGTTACATTAGAAGGTCAGGCTAAATCAGGGGTGGTAAGAAATTAGCAGACACCCATCCTCCAAACTCTCACTCTTGTTGGGGATTTCTAACCCATCATGGCACTCTTTCTGCTGAGACGACATCTACCAGTTGGAGCTGGCACCAAAGAAGAAAGGTATTTGTCATCACAGTTTACCTGGAGAGGCATAATAGACTGTTAGACCATAGGCCTTGGAGACAGACAAACCTGGAATAAATTTTTCAATGACATTTACTGAGCTGTGTAAATTCAGGCAAATGAATTAAACCCTCTGAGCTTCAGTTCGTTCATCTGTGAAAATAGGTCTGATACATCCTACCTCAGTAGTTTGAATGGGTCTCTCCAAAATTCAGGTGTTGCCAGTGTGATAGTATTAACAGGTGAATTTAATTATACTCATATTAAAAAAGGTAATAAGAAATGGGGCCTTCAAGCAGTGATTAGGCCATGAGAACACCTTCTTCATTAATGGGATTAAATCCCTTATAAAAGAAATTTTGTAATTTGGCTAGCTTGCCCTTCTGCTTTCTGCCACGTAAAGTCCTATCAAGAAGGCCCTCACCAGATCAAGTGCCGGCACCTTGATCTTGAACTTCATAGCTTCCAGAACTGTAAGAAATCAATTTGTGTTCTTTATAAATTACCTAATCTCAGGTGTTTTGTTACAGCCACACTAACAGACTAAGGCTGTTGTCTATTTTTGTTGTTGTGTGCCCTATTAGGAGCTGCCTCCTCTCAGCCCACCAAACTAAAGATGCTTACATCTGCCCAAATCTATTCCTCCAACCCAGTTAGTTCAGCAAAGATAGACTATCCTAATCAAGGCTTCAGTCTCAATGCCAATACACAAGGGCTCTGCACAGACCTTGCAGATACCTCATCTGTGCACTCAGCTTTAGCGGTGTGATCCTTGATATTCAAGAAGGGAATCAAAGTGGAGTGGTTTCTGCTTGAAGAGCAATTTAAATATCCTGTGTTGATCTTCAGTCATGAACAGGAATGGTCTTTGTATGAACTGAGAAGCCAACAAAGTGGCTGTGTCTCTGCTCCCCACTCCCAATTTGGAAACTCTGTGAGCATGACTAGGTGGTCTGGATGCTGTAATTTGATTTGTTAGAATGTGAGTGGCTTACAACCATCATTTGTGAGTAAATTACTTAGCCATATTCTTCTTTACGACTGGCTGAAGAAACTTACTTGATGGTATAATATAATTTATTCCTGTGAGTAAGTGAGTGACCTTCACATCTCAATCCATCTCCTGTGAGTTATGGGCCTTTTTTCACTCGGGAAAATGGCCTGTGTTTTACCACTGCCCACTATTTTCCACATTCCATTCCACTAATTGCATGCATAAATAAGATAGTTTTCTAAGATGCTGACGAAAATTATATTAACATACTAAATATCAAAATAATTATTGGTGTATAACAAAGCATCTTTCTTCTAAAGGTCTGCAAGCAACGTTTAAATATTTTGTTTCTGTATTAACAGTTCTCTTAGCTAGAGTGAATCAATAGTATTAATCCCATTTTAAGGATGGGAAAACTAAGGCTCAAAAAAAAAAAAATTGACAACCTGGGGCCCAGTGGTACAGAGGCAAGTCGCAGAACATATAGCAAGAAAGGAAGTGGCTAAGTGGGTTATGGAATACCCTAATATATAGAATTTTAGATTGTGTAGTTTGCATTCTGCTTTGCTTAATGGACCATAACTAATATTTGTTGAATTTTAAATATGCTGTAGGCATTGTTCTGAGTATTTGACGTAAACTAGATTACTTGGTCCTGGTGATAGTTCTTTGAGGAGGTCATTATAATGAATATCCTCATTTTATAGATGAGACAAAAAAAATAATTTGTCTAGTATCACAACCGGACAGGTGAAAAGCTACTGAATCAGGATATGTGATGGATTTTCTTGACTTCTTACTGATTTCTTACCAAAGGGAGTTGAAGAGACTTCAGATTCACTCGGCTTAATATTTTTTAGGATGTTATTTTACCATTCTGTATCCTTAATCCCAATCTAAAAATGATAAATGGCAAACTCCTAGGTTTCTTTTTTTTTTTTTTTTGAGGGAGATTGCATATTAATTTGCTTATTTATTTATTTATTTTTGAGACAGAGTCTTGCTCTGTCACCCAGGCTAAAGTGCAGTGGCACGATCTCGACTCACTGTAATCTCTGCAGGTTCAAGCAATTCTCCTGCCTCAGCTTTCCGAGTAACTGGGACTAAAGGTGTGCGCCACCATGCCCAGCTAATTTTGTATTTCTACTAGAGATGGGATTTCACTATGTTGACCAGGCTAGTCTCAAACTCCTGACCTAAGGTGATCCACCTGCCTCAGCCTCCCAAAGTGCTGGGATTACAGGTGTGAGCCACTGTGCCCGGCCTATTTTGCTCTTTTAGCAAAATTTGAGATGATTCCTGCACACACTAACTTTTGAGAACCTCTGCTTTGTTTTCACATGGTTCTGTGTGCAGCCTGGGAGGTGCTTTGATGGCACTGAGCAGCCATAAGGAGGAATGAAGTGAGTGGGATGGGAAGGTGGTCAGCACTTAACAGGTGAGGCTCAGCTCTACTTCAACCTCAGTTCTTCTTTCTCCTTTATATTTTGAAGTTTTCAGTAAAATTTCATCTGACAGATCTTACAGATTAAAAAGATCAATAAATAAAGCTGAAAATCCCACCTAGTCCAATTTCCTCTCCACCCATTTTATAGAGTCAGAGACTAAGACTCTATTTATAGCTGGGCATGGTAGCCTGTACCTGTAGCCCCGGTTACTCAACTGAGGCAGGAGAATTGCTGTTTATAGAGTCTTAGTCTCTGACTCTTAGAGACATTGGAATGGTTTTCTCAAGATAATTCAGTTTAATGGGAGTGATGAGAACTGGAATCCTTGGCTTCCCAAACTTTGGACTGTTTCCCTGTCACTACACTACAGGTACTAATTGCTAACTTTCAGAATAGCAGCTCTTAAAAATAAGGACAAAGAACGTGAACAGGTATAGTTGGTAAATTTCCCCAAAAGGAGATAAAAGGCAGCAGGCAGTCAGTGTACTATGGTTTGAATGTGGCCCTAAAATGTTCATGTTTTGAAAACTTATTCTTCAATGCAGCAGTGTTGAAAGGTGGGACCTTTAAGAGGTGATTAGGCCATGAGGGCTCTACCCTCATGAATGGATTATCACAGGAATGGATTACTTATCTTGGGGGTTGGCATTTGATGAAAGGATAAATTCAGCCCCATTTTTGTCTCAAGTTTGCTTCTTTCTGTTTTCTGCCATGGGATGATGCAACAAGAGGGCCCTCACCAGATGGTCAAGCAGATGCCAGTGCCATGCCCTTGGATTTTCCAGCCTCCAGAACAGTTAGCAAGATAAACTTGTTTTATAAATTACCCAGTCTGTGGTATTGTGTTACAGCAGCAGCAAACAGACTAAGACAAAACGTCTATATGACGTGGAGGAGAATGGATTGCAGTTTGCTAGAGAAACTGCAAAAGTTCTTCTGGAGCCCCAAGAGCTGTGTACACCAAGGAATTTTTTTCTGTGCTTTTTGGCTTTTTGAGCAAAAGAATGGCATGTAGACAAAAATGAAAACAAAATCAGTCTGAAAAGAATTTTGGGGATGTAAATGTGGCTCAGAATTGGAGTTTCAAAGTTTACAAATAGTAATGTGACAAAGGAAGAGAAAATGTGGACACCGTTTTAAGCACCAAGTTAGAGGGTCTTCCTGGGAAGAAAGACCCTCAGAATAGAAAAAAGCAGTAAACCAAAACTAACTATAGTCAGAATGATAGACAGTTATTCCCAAAGTAAGAAATCTCACTAGTGCTGGAATCCTACTGTGTTGGTTGGTACCTAATTTCATAGTGTGGGTGCTTAGCAGGGCTCAGCAGGAAGTGCATTGTTTTCCAAGAATATATGCTTTTGAAAGAAACCACATCTTCAGCTCCTTCACAGGGAAGTCAATAAGAAAGCCACCATTAGCATGGGGAGGGGGGTAAAGTTTTAAGGACTTTGTGATCTTTTACATTGCTGGACATGAAAAGATTTTCGGTCATTTGTTCGATTTGGGGGTCATGGTTTTAAAGAGAAGAGCCGTCTTGTTATGGGAATAGCTGGCTGTGCAGATGACGTTGAAAAGAGGATAGTGTTTTCTGGAGTATAGCTTAAATTTGCATAGGCTCCTGAGAAAGTAGAGTATTTCTCAGAATAATGTGGATCATTGAGTAAAAACGATTACCAGTGAAGTTCTAGGAAAAAGCAGAATAGTGTCCAGCTGGAACTGCAAAAACAAAACACAAAGGGAATAAATTATACACATGAATGGACTTTATAAATTCCAAACTATCATATAGAATCTTCGAACAGCACAAGTGGTACACAGCAATTCTTAAATAGAAAATGCAGTAGACAGAATTAGAAATAGTATTTGTGGAGTATGATATTGATAAGACAACACTAGAGAACAAGCACAAAGTGAACTCAGATGTGTAATACAACAAAGAAAAGATAATGCAATAGTTGTTATTGAAACCTGCTTGGATAGTGACTGGAATATAGCAAGAGAATTTTCTTGCTAAGTGTGGAATCTATAAAACCAGAGGTGGAAACATGACAAAAAGCAAGTGGGTGAGGTTAAAAGATAAGTAAAAGTCACATGATTTTTAAAAATCTGTTGAAATTGTTTTATTTAAGAGATTTGAGAAATATGCAAAGAACTTAAAGAGAGTTTTAAACTATATTTGCAGCCAATGTATCCAGAAAGCATAGGCTATAACTTAGGGGTAGACTAGGGTTAGGTTAACAAATGACAAAAAGGAAGTAAAACTGCTAACTTAGGTTTTACTTTTAACTTCTGAATTATAAAGAAGGATATTCAATGAGAAAATGAAGAAACAGAGAGACTGAAGCTTATGGAAAGGGAATGACTGGTAAAGGAACATGTAAGTATTTAAAATTAATTTAAGCCAGGTTTAGATCACTAGTTCTCAACCCTGGCTGCATATTAGAATCACAAGAGAAGCTTTTAAAAATACTTGCAGAGATTCTGATTTAATTGGTCTAAGGTGAGGACCCAGGCAGGGGCATTTAAAAAAATCTCCCAGGGGGATTCTAATATGCAGTCATTTTTGAGAACCATTGCCCTGGATAAATTAATTATACACCAGAATTCACAAAGAACTCACAGGTGTACAGGTGGAGAACAGAAGAGGTGTCAGAGACTGGAGATGTTATTTTTTTTTTTAATGTAGAAATTGTAGACTCTGGAAGCTATAGAACAACAAGTCTGACACTCTCCCTTAATATAATCTGGAAAAAATGTACTGTGAGCATTTATAAAAGAAAGCAATGATTACTTTGGATCAGCATGGGCTTACCAAGGACAAATCAATAGAAACTCACCGTGGTGTGTGTGTGTGTGTGTGTGTGTGTGCGCGCGTGCGTGCATTTATGGGTAAGTCAGGAGAAAGTCCATGCCTTGATTTCAGCAGTGCATTTGACAAAGTGCCTTATAAGTACAGGGGTTTTCTTGATGCAACTTGAAAACCTTTGGATATCCATATAGATACCTCAGGAGTCTCTCAGAAGCCTTCCCTTCCTTCATTGCCTTTTCTTTGCTACAGGAAGACAAAGAAGTAAGGACATGGGCCCCTCACCACATCCTCTACCTTGGACCAGAGCAACTCTGCTTCTATTTATTTTTAATTCACTATTTTGAAACAAAATTTATTTTAATATAGTCTTACTACTAAAAACAATTTGGAAAGTTCTATTTTAGATGACAAGATGCAGACACCAATGTCATATATTATAAGGTAGTATTCACTCATTAAACAGATAAGACCCTGTGTTGTTGTGAAACTAAAGGAGAATCTTTAGAGTATTCTATCCTTTTATTAAAAACTCTGATGAAAACATTGAAGGTGGGCTTACAAAGGAGTGCTTACAATGAAGTTAGAACAGTGGCAAGTCATCTAGATATCAGAATCAAGAATAAAATAACCACACCAGTTGAGAATGATAGATCCAACCAAGAGATTATTTTTTAAGGATGTATTAGTCTTCTCAGGCTACTATCACAAAATACCATAACATGGGTGGAGTAAGCAATAGACACTTATTCTTCACAGTTCTGGAGACTAGGAAGTCCAAGATCAACTAGCTAGCAAATGGCTACCTCCTTGCTACATTTTCACAAGGAAGAGGGAACATTCTAGTATATTTTTCTCTTCTTATAAGGGCACTCATTCCATCATGGGGGCCTCACCCTCAAGACCTCTTCCAAACCTAATTATCTCCAAATGGCCACACCTTTAAATACCATCAAGCTGGGTATTAGGACTTCAACACAGGAATTTTGGGGGGATACAAACATTCAGTCCATTACAATGGATAAGCATTAAAGTTCTGCTGTTATAGAAAAAAATGATTTGCCCAAACACAGAACTTCATAACTATTCATATGTAAAAATGTCAAGGCATTAGATAATCATAATTTTACATGTTTATGTTAAAAAAAACAGGAACACCGTATTAATGTAGTTTAGTTTTTTCAGGTCAGGGCAGAATTTGGCAGGTTAGGGCAATAATGACACAGAATCATAGAATGACATCTATTCTATTCAGAATTTGGCAGGTTAGGGTAATAATGATCACAACGATAGTAATCATCAATAGTTTATCTTACGGGTTCACCCAGCCTATAATTGTGAGAATCCAAATCTTCCTCTCTATTTGTGGACTTTCAGATTCCTTCCACTACTTTTGAAAGTCCCACTGGAACACCTTACAACCGGCAACACTCATCTGTCATCTATTCAACAGGGCAACAATATTCACATTTCGCAGGGTTGTTGTCTGAATTGAGGAGTAGGAAGCATTTAGTTAACAGTTAAGCTCTGTACAAAGAAACAATTTGTATGGTGTAAAATGGGCTATCTTTTTGAACAGTAAAAGTGTGATTTAAATACCTCCAACAGCTCTTTGTTATGGTTGACAGCAGTAGTTATTTCAAGTTGACTTTTCATCAGAAGTTTAGAAGGTGATTCACAATTACAGGGCTGTTCCCTTCTGGCTGAGTTGCAGAGATATTAGACAAAGGCCATGGAGAAGGATCTGTGTGTCTCCTTATTGACCAAGAACCCTGGCCGGTTTTATTGAATGAAATACAATTGGTAAAAAAGTCAGGAAATTCAGCAGGAGGTTTGAAAGAGACTCAACCAGATTTCCAGGATGTTAGGTTAGGAGCAATTTGAACTTCTGATTAATATAACAGTTGGCAATTTGCCACGTGATAGTATACTAGCTTCAGGCTACTAAGGCTAACTCTCAGTGTAGGAGGTATGCAATTTTTCAAATTAAAAAAATTGTAAGTTGTCATTGTTTATCCTTCACCTTATTTTGAAGTCATAATTTAGAAAGTAAAGCAGCAGTTCTTCAAAGATAAAATCGGAGAAAATAATGATTCCTACAACCCTGTCACAGTAACAAATACAATTTTTATTATTCCTTTTTAAACTTTTTATATATTTATGTGGACATTAATAGAGATATGCTATTATTTATTTCTTAAGTTGCTTATGTCTTTTACTGCTGCAGTCAGTCACACAGAATTAATGTACTTATTCTCTTATTTATTTATTTTTGAGACAGGGTCTTACTCTGTTGTCAAGGCTATAGCGCAATGGTGCAATCACAGCTCACACTAACTTCGACCTCCTAGGCTCAAGTGATCCTGCCATCTTAGCCTTCCAAGCAAGTGGGACTACAGGGACCACAGGCATGCACACCACATTCAACTAATTTTTTTTCTTTTTTTGGAGAGACAAGATCCTACTATGTTTCCCAGGCTGGTCTTGAACCCCTAGGCTCAAGTGATCCTCCTCCCTGGACCTTACAAAGTGCTGGGGTAACAGGTGTGAGCCTCTGCACAAGGCCTCATTCTCCTAGTTTTGAGAATTTAATTTGTTTTTGCTTTTCACAATTATCAATAATGCTGGGAAAACATTTTCATTATGCAAACTTTTCTCCATGTTGCTTTATTTTTTTCAGGAACATCCCAGGGTTGAAGTTACTAGTTTAAAAGTATGAATGTTGTGATTCTTGAAAGATATTTAAGCTCCAAAAGAAATTCATCAATTTACAACTTTATTACTACTTTATTAGGTAAAGAACATCTCTCTGGGTATTATAAGACTTGACTGTGGCTGAAAAAAAAAAGAAGAAAGAACATCTCATTTTTGTTTTTATTTATATCTTCCATTAATACTACAAAAATTGATCACTATTAAAAATTGTTTTCTCTCAGAAACCTCTATGATCTATACAGGTCAAGGTAGTATAAATCAAGTAATGGTATGTTGAAAAAGTTGCAGAGAGAAGTTCTTGCAACTTCTATGCAGCGTGGTGCTGGTGTTCTGTGACCCAAGGTGGTAGCCATGCCTGCTTTGGACATGGTGATACCAGCACTGGTGAGTAGTGATGGGTCTGGTATGATCATGAGCTGCTATGGGTAACTGTGCCCTTAGCACTGAGCTATATCCATGCCAACTGAGGTGATATCCATGTCAACTGAGAGTGACTTCCAAGGGCAACTGCAGGAGATCTAGAAGTAGGGGGAGGCTGCTTCTCAGTGGATGTAACCAATGATCAGGAAGACCTTGGTAGTCATGGAATCCAAAGCCTACATCCCACACTCACATATGGGATGCATATGGGAACTTTTGATAGAAGGTGAGCTAAAGCAGTATAGGGTGGCATGAACCAGAAAGATGTTGATTACTACAGATTGGTCTCATTTTTTTACTATGTTGTATCAGTTTTGTTTTATTATGCCAGATCTATAGTATCTATTAAAGAAATATTTCTAGAAAGTTTTCATTGACCATGATGACAATTTTTACTTCAAAATAGGTATTTTAAGTTATGTGACATTCCATCTCCAATTTTACATATAAATAAAATGAAGAATGTATATTTTTACCTTTGACCCTGTATTAAAAAGATTATATAGTTTTCTTTTAGTTTAGCCTGTTAGTATATTATATACACAGATTTTCTTATATTGAATTAGAATTGTAGACACATCAGTTTTAAAATATTTATTGAGAATTTATTCTGTGTAAGGCATTAGGTGGATTAGGGAATAGTAAAGAGTAATGCATTTGTATTACCTGGTAATTGAAAATGATCGTGTTGATGACATGATTGCAATTAGGGAGATTGCTTCCTTTTTAAAGAAATGTTCTTGCCACATGATCTCTCAGTTCTTTTTGTTGTATGTATTTTCCAGTTATTTAACTGTAACTCATTTGAGTAAAATTCTTAATCATCTACTTTGCTCATATAGAAATGGTTATGGTTTTCTTAAAGGTTCTCTGTGAGTTTTGATTCTGTTCAAGTTGCTTGAGTTGTGCATCTTAGGAATACTCATCTGAGAATTTCTAATTTTTATGGTGTGTTTCTAAAGTTGGGCTGGCCATTGATCTCTTTTTATTTTAATAACTGCCATCCTTATTAAAATTGTTAAATGGATGGAGTCTAGTGACTAGAAGACTCAGATAGCAAAGCAATTACACAAAGAGAACCGTAGCATAATTCAGACTCAGTTTTAACCAATTTATTTAACCAATTTATTTTTCGAGTCTCCTTTTAACTTGTGCACCTAAATTCCTGTGACAAATCAGGGGAAGAGTTTCTCCAATTGCCATTTCTTGTAAAGAAAGAGAGGTTCAAATTACCCTAAAGCTGGTTAGCGGCCAGGATCAGGAACAATCTGAGATTGACTTCAGTTACTTAGATCTCATTTCAATGATACAGCCCTCTCCAAAATGAAGATTACAGAGGACACCTTATTCAGATACTGAAATGTATTTACCTGTTGAAACTCAGAATTTTCTCTTACAGGACATTGAAAACATCCACATATCCTTTTACCTAGATTATCTGGTATTAAAATCCCCCAGAGCAAATTCAACTTAGTATTTTAATTTAGATCATGTAACATACTAGACACATGAATATTACTTCTTATGAATTAGTAATTAAAATTTTCTTCTAAAATGTATACTATTGTGACTTTTAATATTCTTCCTTCTGAAGAGAGAAAAATGTAAATCAGGAAAGGAACAGTTACAATGCAACATTCAGCTAGTGACTGAGAGAGGAATGAAGAGAGAAATGAAAAATGTACTAAGACTTCTATCCCTTAGATTTAATTAAAAGCTGCTCTTTTTGTTTGCCTTTTTGGCATGGCTGCAGATTAATATTTTTTTCATTTTTCTATAAAATTAAAAATGTCAATTGTTGCTTTTTAGTGGATAAAAAAATTTTAAATCAGTCTGAAATAATACTGCAAACCAATAACCAGTCATGTTGAAAAAATCCCCCCAAAACCCCAAAGCAACCAAAAATAAAAATTCCTAAGAAGCTTTTCATTTGACTTCTCTTAGTTGTTGAGAATATTTCTAGTGACAGTTGACTGATTCTTTCATTTTACAAATATCCAATCATTTATTAGCAAAAAGGCTTGCATTAAGTATTTTGGTGTAGAGTTTTCTTATTCAAGGCTACAGTGAAAATGACGATTTTCATAATCTTATTCTCATGTCCATCTATTTCTAGGCAATATGAAGCTTATTGTAGTTTGATCCAGTCAGTCGTTGTGTTTCTTGTTGTTGAGCTTCTGTTGCTGGACCATAATAGGGATAAGAAACAGAAAAATTAGTAAAACCCAGTAACTGCCATGGAGAAATTCAAGTGCATTGGCAATATTGGCAATAGACAAAATAACATTCCCACTGTGCTTTAGGTTGGGCAGAGTCACCTAACAAAGGGGATTTTGTTAATAAAAATATATTAGCAGAAACAATAAGCAATTATATGATATATCTAGAAGGATTTTTAGGGATTATCTAGTTCAAATCCCTCATTTTACCAATAAGGGCATTACAGCTCAGACCTCACAGTTAGTAGCTAAACTGATAAAGGATTGAAATGTTCATACATCCTAATATTTTATTATAATAAGAGGTACTTGAAAAAAAGGCGAATTGGACTTCCAGATGTGTATGTCACCCTCTGTTATTTCTAGAGATTTTGAATTGAAAACAACCTTATGCATTCACTGATTGACATGAATTTAAAGTTATTGTTTTAAGCTGCTTTTTACTATTATTCAGGTAGGGTGAGACTAACAGATCAGGAGACAATTGCCATGGAAAAGATAGTTGTTATTCACAGTTCTCAAGAGAATGGGGCACAGAATACCATGCAGGTGCACTAGGAGAAGCACCTGGGCAGTGAAGAGGCAGAGGGAGTGGGAGAAAAACATGAGTAACAGGCATTATTGTGGTTTCTGCAAGGAATAGTAGGCGAGGCAGGGTAATCAGGTTTAGGATGAGCTTGTTTGAATAATTTCAGTGAGTTTTGGGGTGTGAGGCTGTCCTGAGTTGTTTTGTAACTGGCCCTGTAGTGATTAGGATAGGGGAATATTGGCCTGGAGTTTAAGAGCCAAATAGAAGAGGTGAGGGGGAGTTGTGGGCTTTGGATTGGTGAGTTGGCAAGTGAAAGCTTTGCTCCACAGTTAGTCATCTGCTAATCTCTATGAATTGGCTGTCCTTGGAGAGGGAGGGCAGTCTCTGCCCAGTTAGAGAGACCCCAGATACTAGAGCATCAGGGATACAGAAAACAAGAAAATATAGTCAACATAGTCTTCTAACAAGAAACATGCATTTTATATTGACTGAGGAAGAGGGTTGCCCTTTAATAGAATCAGCTCCAATTTTCAATATTATAACTACCTATGATAGAGTTTTTAGTTTGTTTTTACTTAAGCTAGAGTATCATTATATAATATTGTCTCGATTTTATTATAATCTTATAGACAAGTTACTAAATATTTCTGGAGCTTCATATCTTTTGAACTTTGGCAATAACTTGAGCTCTCCAAATGAAAAATGCTAATATAAACTTTTCAGATACACATATCTCTCTGACTAGTAATTATATTCCCACATTTAGGAGGATTGATTTGTTAATTGAGTTTGGGAAAAATATCTCTTTGAGTGGGAAAAAAACTAAGTAGACTACATAATACAATAGATTATATTGGAAAAATGCACCTACCTATAAGTTCATGTTTTGAAATTTAGAAGATATTTTGTCATAGAAACAAATGCTAGGCGATTTTCAGTTTCAACTTTAAACATGTTTATAGCTTCCCAGTTTTCTATAATGAGTTTGCATCACTATTATAGTTGGGGAAAAATGGTTTTCCAACAAAATATTTATTGAAACTAAGTCATATCAGGAAAAAGATATAAAAACATGTTTTATAATACTTGAAGTAAGGTATTTATGTAGCCTTTTGGGAAAAGGTTTTGTTTTTGTTTATATGCCATAAATAAAGATATAATATTTCAAAAAAAATGAAAGTTAGGGTCTTACTTAGCCACCTTTAGTATATTTAACCCAAATGTAGCTAAACTTTGAATTCAGGGATCCCAGAATTCAATTAGCTAAAATTTTGAGAGTAGGAATGTTTGTTGTATGGGAAAAAGATGGATATATTTATGGAAAATATGCCTATTTATTAAATAAGCAAGTTGGGTTTGTATTTACTCTCCTATCACTTCCCCCACAAACTCCAACTCAACTTAATCCAACTCGACAAAAAGAAAACCACACACACAGTTCTCACTTCCCCAGGCACACCCACAAATGTATCCATCCGACTGCACAGTGCTCTAAAACCATCTTCCCCCTTTCCTTCTAAATCAAGACTGATGTAGTTCAGCATACCAGCGTAATTTCCCACAATGAGAACTTCTCCGGGTAAATCACATTAAGGTATAAAATATGACCAATCAATCTTCTTACCCTCCCAAAGTATCTGACTTCTAAAAGGAAGATGTGCGTGTCCTAAATAAAACTGCAATGGAGGGCAGGAGTGTGGTGTGTATCTTCATCAATGTGACAATGTAAAGTGTATACGGGCTGATACAATTTTTAAGCAGAGAACTATCCAGTAGGCATAGCAACTTATAAACAGTTCCTTCTCTAACACCCCCTTATACAATAACTTGCACATTAATTGTTAAAGGCTCTGAGAAATTCTGCAGGAAAGAAATCAGCCTAACTATGCTTCATTCAAGTCCCTATTACAATTTATATTTTTTATAATGTCTTCTCTTTTTCTAATTCTAAATACACATATTTTCTAAGAAAGCCAAGCTTTTCCACAATAGTTGGTATGGAACAGGGGATTCTCAAGGAGGGGCAAAGAGAAAGGGTGACAGCTGCCATTTTTCTGGGTGGGTGCTTTGTAAATGGAATAGTGCCATGAAGTTATAGGAACAATAAGCCTAACACATATCTAAGGATTGTGTCCTATGAAGATTATATTAACCAGTGCCAGTATGGATACAGGGAGAAGGATGAGACATCTCAATGTCTAAATCAAAGTATAAGGAATTGGTTATTTTAGATAACAACAAAATGCAGAATACGTCTTCCAGAATTTCTAGAGATAACCTACAGACAGCTGAGTTACCCTCAAGTTGTCTTTGTCTCTGTGAAGCCATCCCTCTGGAATTCAGTGCTGTCAAAAAATTCTGCTAGGAAAGGTGTCCTCTACGGGTGCTGTTTCGGTCCCTCATCAGGGTCGCTAGTTACCTGCTGCTGGTTGCTGTGAACTAGATGACTCTTGAAGTGACAGCTAGAATCTGTCTTTCTCTTGAAGACAGTAAGCTTGAAAACTGGCTCTCTGATCATTTATGTGTGGGCTTCAATTTGCTGTGAAGATACGAAAACCACCAAAAAAATCATGCCTCTTTGTAATTTTCATTTGCTTAATTCACATGATTGTGAAGTAATTAAAGTGCTATTTTTTTAAAGTATAAAGGATACCAAAGTTCTTGGCTTAGACCTGCTACTTAAAGTGGAAAATATATACACACACATATGTTTGTGAAATGATTTATTAAGCTGAGAATCATTAGATTGCCTCTATTCTCAATACTGATGCTTTACCTTTCGCTAGTGTCTTTATAAACGTCCCATTATGAAGAAACAAATAACAAGAACAAGAAAAATACCAAAAAAAAAAAAAGCCCAACCCACTTTTGCATTCTCAAACATAAGATTTCTACCTAATTTAAAATTTCTGCCAATAATTTCACCAGGAGAATGTGCCAAATAAGTGAATATTTTTAGTTCTACGAGCTAAACAGCAGATACAGATCTGTGATTGAAGATAAACAATCTGTCAGCTAAATATTTAAAAATAACGAATACAGTTTCCTCCTAATACACAGTATTAAATTGATTTTGAAGCTCAGATTGATTTAATTAGTAAGTTCATGTTTCCCCCCGCTCTGGTAGATAGTTTGTTTAAAAGGATATTAACTTTTTCAACTAGCAACTAAATTTTGTGGAGGCAAATGCCCGCCTTTTGAGGCATCCTCCTGACAGGTAATGTACCGTAGCTGATTTTGGTGCCAGTCTCTGGCTCTCTTCATATGTATCATGGTTCTTGTCAAAGAAATCCATTTTATTATTATTTTTTATGTTTTGAGACAGAGTCTCACTCTATCACCCAGTCTGCAGTGCAGTGCTCTATCTTGGCTAACTGCAATCTCCTCCTCCCAGGTTCAAGTGATTCTCCTGCCTCAGCCTCCTGAGTAGCTGGGACTACAGATGCCTGCCACCATACCTGGTTAATTTTTGTATTTTTAGTAGAGATGGGGTTTCACCATCTTGGCCAGGCTGGTCTCGAACTCCTGACCTCAAGTGATCCACACACCTTGGTCCCCCAAAGTGCTGGGATTACAGGTGTGAGTCATCGTGCCCAGTGAGCCTGGTGAACCCCATTTTAAAAGGGAGTCATTTATAGCTCCAAGCTGTATTAATTCTTTTTCCTCATCATCATTTTCTATATGAAGAGGAAAGATCTTTAAAATGATTCCTTAATCAGGCACATCATTCTAGAATCCTAAATAATGTTGCCATGAATTGATATTGTATTCCAGTGAGTCACTCGACATTTTTAATTTTTTTTTGACAAACTGGGTCATTGATTAAATACTATGATTCAGTTATTTCTAAAAAATATTAAGATAAAACAAATCCAGGTTTGTTTAATAAGAATCATTTAAATTGCAAAAGAGCTATCCTCAAGAGATTCTTGCCAGTTCTATCTTAACGAGAGACAAAACAATGTTAAAGAAAACTGGAAAAGATTTTGAGAAGTTTCCTGCAGAATCGTAAAGGTATAAAAAGTTTGTAAATCATATTTTTTTTTCCATCTTTTTTCTTCAAAGTCAGCTTCAGCTTTTTAATTCACTTAAAAATACCTGTTAAACTCTCTGTCATGGAGATTTAAAGCACGTATTACTGGGATCTTCGGCCTCAAGAAACTTATAATTTGGTATTTTGTTTAACCATGATTGTATTATGTGTGTGTGTGTGCATGTGCTTAGCTTCACAAATTCTTACTTTGAAAATGAAAAATTCTCACCTTGAAGTTGATGCTATTATCTAGTCTAGATTATGGCCTGGTAATTTGACTTGACCTTTGTAATTATTTTATTATTATTATTTTTTGAGATGAAGTCTTGTTCTGTCGCACAGGCTGGCATGCAGTGGCATGATCTCGGCTCACTGCAACCTCTGCCTCCTGGGTTCAAGCGATTCTCCTGCCTCAGCCTCCTGAGTAGCTGGGATTACAGGCGCACACCACCAAGCCAGATTAATTTTGGTATTTTTTTGTAGAGACAGGATTTTACCATGTTGGTTAGGCTGGTCTCGAACCCCTGACCTCATGATCTGCCCACCATGGCCTCCCAGAGTGCTGGGATTACAGATGACCTTTGTGATTTATAGTACATCTCTGTGGTCCTTAGGTTAGGAGATGATGCTGCAATATGGGAATTCCCATTCACATTTTGTATCATGTGTTCATTTTATACTCAGTTGTATAAAATGTATGTAAAGCCTTTGTGAATTCTGCTGTTTGTGGGCTGACCCTTGTTTGCAGCTCTGACATTCACATTCAACATCTGCTTAAAACTGCTATGCCCAAAAAGGGCAGGTGGCTAGGGTTAAGAATCTAGACTATGCAGTTCCATACCTGCATAATATACCTGGACTTCAGCCCCAAATCTTTAGTACTCTAGGTATGTAGCCTTAGGCATGTGACTTAACGTCTCTTTGTCTAAAACTCCTTATCAGCAAAATGGAAGTAATATTATGGTAAAGCTCCTTTATTAAACTATAAGTTTTGTCTAAAAAATTAGACTGAGTAAAATGCAATGGCCTGTTTTTGTGAGGTTAATGAAATGAGAATGAGGGTTGGTGCAGAATGAGCCCCTGGGACAGCAGCAGGGGGCCTCTTTTTTCTTTGGGCTTGTCATCATTTTCAGTTCCTGGGTGTGTGTTCTCTCATTTGCCCATGTCAAGAATATAATCAGAAGTGTATAGTTCTTTGCTGAGAACTTGGGAGCTGTTCACAGCCTGTTGAATTAACTGCTTCTCAGAGGAGCAGAAATATATTTTACCACCAGCCTCCGGGTCACCTTTTGGATCCTCAAGCATGGCTGCATGAAATAGACTGAATAAGGGGTAATCAAGAGTGACTTTCTTTTTATACGTCATTGACTAGTTCCTTCTCATTCTGTCTTTTCAGTGAGAAATTACAGGCTTTGGTGCTTTAATTATTATGTCTATTAGAATAATCTAGCCTTCAATGCATAGCAGTTTAAAGCTTCTTTCTTACTTATCATATTTAGTTTTTTATTTCTTAAATTATTTTTCTAAAAGAATCAGGTCTATTGTAGCAGGCATTCTATATTGAAAACATTCCAGGGTTGAGTTAAATTCTTAAAATGCTAGTAACAAAAATAATGATAATGTTATTAGTAATCATGTTTATAATCATATATAATCAATAATATAATGGTAATATTATTAGTAATATTGTGATTACTAATAGCAGTCTGTAAACTAATAATGAATAATAATGGTAATCATAATAATGTGAAAACTATAATTTAATACCTATAATATTCCTGGCACTTAACATATTTATTATTTTGTTTGCTAGTCTTCCAAATACCCTCACAGATATTAGTACATTTTACTGAACAAACTAACTTTCAGAAAGTTGCATCAATATGTCAATTCGTACAAGTATAGTTGACACCAAGGGTCAAATTATTCCTATTATACACACTTGATGGCTTAGCCATAAATTTTAACTTTCTTATTTCTTCACATGAGGATGATATTATGATGTCCTAGCAAATATTTATTTATAAAAAATGATCAATTATTTACTTATCTGGTTTCAAGTCTTCCGGATATGGGTCAGGTAGTATCATGTCCATATATAATGTTTTTCCTAATATGATTTATAGAAATACATTTATAGATTACTGAAGATTTTGTCAGTTTGCTTTGCTGAGATGCAAGATTGTGACTTAATGGCTGTAATGTTACAGAACAGTCACTTCAAGTCAAAGAAAGGGCAGCACATTGGCATTATTCTAGAACATGTTTTCATCAAACCAGGATTTTTTTTTGGATCTTGCCCAGTAGGAATTGGGTTCAATTTTAGAACTAATGTTAATCCAATAAAAATAATTTTTCTTTTTCAGTGAAAATAAACCACTTTCTCGGGAGATTTTATACACTCTTTCCCAATCGGGCTGGAGCCTTCTTCCCCCACTCCTATTTCCTGCCTTTGCTGTGAAAGCTCTGTGAAAAATAAGCACAGATGAGAGGACACAATGACATCTGCCTTCCTGCTTGTGGTTCCATAAGTGATACTTCTGTGGGATGCAGTTGTACTGATATTGGTGGGAAGGGGAATCCATTTTTCATTATTGAAAATAGCTTTCTTTCCTTTGAAAATGACAATTGTGCGTCAGAGGAAAGTGGGAGCTTGGAATGAAGAAAGTGTCAGGATAAATTTAGCTTTTGTCTTTCTTCCGATCTCAATTTGGATATTGTTTGCAAGATGATCCCTGCTCAACCCTTAGGATCAAGATTTTGAAAGGGGTGGGAAACAGCACAGGTGCACCGGACAGTGAACAATCAGATACAATCCAATCAATGGCTGTTTTTGTCTGTCCTTGCAGGAGGGCCTTTTGTTCCCTCTCTCCTCTGTCCCTATTTTTTTGGTCATGCTGTGTGATAAATAATAAGATCAAGAGACTGGACACCAAGAGTCTGGTCTCTGTTCAGCCTGATAAATTATTGTTCTAAGTGTACTATTTCTTGCCTTCCTGCTGTTTAAAAAAGTATTTTTCCATTTTGGCAGTTATAGAAAGAAAACAAAAATGTAATCTGTTCAGAGTTTAACAGAGTGTGTATATATGTACATGCAGGTACACAAATACACACATGCATATATATGTACATATATATGCATGTGTATATATATGCAGGTGTAAAAGCATACATACATTCATGTGTATTTGTACACACAAAAACTCGAATTACTGATATTTGTGCAGAGAATTTGATTATTTAGTGACAAATTCTTAGGACTTTGAAGCATAGATCAAATGCTTAATCATCTGTAAAACATTGACTAGAGAAAGTTTAGTTCAAGTAAGAAGGTATATATATATATATAAAATACATATATACATACATAAATACATACCCATATAATACATATATACATATATAAATACACACACATATAAAATATATACATATATGTAATATATATATATTTTTTAAGATGAAGTCTTGCTTTGTCACCCAGGCTAGAGTACAGTGGCATGATCTCAGCTCACTGCAACCTCTGCCTCCTGGGTTCAAGCGATTCTCCTGCCTCAGCCTCCCTAGTAGCTGGGATTACAGGCACCCGCCACCACACATGGCTAATTTTTGTATTTTTAGTAGAGGTGGGGTTTCACCATCTTGGCTAGGCTGGTCTCGAACTCCTGACCTTGTGATCCACCCGCCTTGGCCTCCCAAAGTTCTAGGATTACAAGCATGAGCCACTGCACCTGGCCATATATATATATGGCCATCTTAAAATATATATATTTTAAGATAGGGTCTTACTCCGTCCTCCAGGCTGGAGTGCAATGGTGCAATATTGGTTCACTACAGCCTCTACCTCCCGGGTTCAAGCTATTCTCCCACTTCAGCCTCCCAAGTAGTCAATATATGTGTTTTAATACTCTGCATTTCATTTTAATTTTCCATATTTTTATTAAGAAGGCAGAAAATAATGGTAACGTTGAATTTAGAGGTTAGAGAATAATGTGTATTTGTGTAAGTAAAATTGGGGGTGAGGACAGGCATGGTTGAATGATAGATTGATGGCTAGTGTTAGCACCTGCTAACCTTTTATACAACCTAGTGTCACAAAATTAATAGGATTGTCACAGACCTGGAAAAAATGGGGACTTTATACTTCTAGCCTGTTATCACTTCAGTGGCAACTCCAGAGACAGGGCTTCTATAAATTATTTTAACAATTATATTTTTGTGCATATTCTATGGAAATATTTATAACACTGAGGACTCTGTCATTCTAAAAAGAATAGATCTGGTTAATAACTATTAACTTAGAGGTTTTCACTAGAATCTCTTTTAGTGAACAGCAATCTTGAATTTAAAAAAATACATCTTGAGCATGGTGTCAGCAAGATGGCTGACAAGAGGTGTGTAATGCTTATCCCCTCTCCCAATACAAAGGGACCAAATAATAGCCAACCACATTTCAACTAGAGTATTTGAAGGAGAGTGCTGGAGTAAAGCAGATGAGTGGTAGAGATCCTGTAAAGGATAGTGACTCAGAATGGATGCACAGAAAAGGGAACGAAACACCCTGACTTTGCCTCCTGGTCTCCCCAACCTGGATCAGCTCAGAATCAGAAGGAACTCTCCCTGTGGGGAAAAGATAAGAAACTCCCAGCACCCACTTCCCGCATCCCCAGTTGAAGTCATGAATACCTACATTCTTTGCCGCTGGAGAAGCCTACAGTTCTTCCAAGCTCTGAGCCTAGTATAGGGAGTTTCCAGGAGCTCACATGACTGCATTACTCCAAAGAAGGCACCCACATTTTGCTTCTCTGCTCAAGCTGCTGCTATATGATGCCACCTTCAGACTGGAGACACTGCAAGAGTATGTCCTGCTCTGGAAGCAAGTAGCCACTGTGTCTCCCTACCTCTGAGACTCTGCCAACACTATTCTGTGCTCACACATGGTAGTGCACCATTCCCCAGCCAAGCAGTTACAGCTCCCTACCCCCTTGGAAAAAACTGCCTATAAGGCACTGCATCTTCATCCCAGTGGCTGAGGTGCCCAATACTGGCTACTCAGAGCATAGGCCCAGTGGAACAGCTATAACCTTGGTGTATAAGCCCTCAAGGCATACTGCCCCTGCATGGAATAGGTGGTCTTGTCCAGTGGGAACATCATGCCCAACCCAGTGAAGGAGCAGCCCTGGTGCACCTGTAGCTCACAGACCAGCCTGGTGTCCCTGTCCACAGTAATGAGGCTATGCTCAAGTAGCCACAAACTTCTGAACATTAGGCCACTTAGGCTGTCACTGGCATTGCTGACATTGGCTACAGCTGTAATAACTACAGAGAATACACTATTGTGCCCATGTGGAACCAAAGCCAATGCACCCTACCTAACCAACACCCTAGGACACATCTGCAGGTGAAAATCTGTCCACAGAAAGTGACTCTGTAAAATTAAAAGAAGCAATCATTCCACTAGAGACACAGATGTCAATGTAGGAAAACAATAAACATAAAAAGGCAAGGAAACATGATACCACCAAATAAATACAATAACTCTTCAGTAACTAACCCCCCATGGAAATTTACAAATTGTCTAAAATGGAATTCAAAATAATGATCTTAAGGAAATTCAGTGATATACAAGTGAATACACATATATTATTCAATGAAATTAGAGAAGCAATTAATTATCTGAATGGGAAATTTAACAAAGAGAAGTGATAAAAATGAAACAAACAGAGATGTCGAAGCTGAAGATTTCATTCAATAAAATAAGAAGTACAATTGAAAGCCTCAATAGACTAGATAAAGCAGGAGAAAGAATGTCTGAACTTAAAGATAAGTAGTTTGAAATAACCCATTCAGAGGGGAGCAAAAAAGGAAAAAAAGAATGGAAAAGAGCAAAGAAAGCCTACAAGACTTATGGGAGACTAGTAAGTGAACAAGCATTAATGTCCTGGACATTTCAGAAAGAAATGAGATTGAGAACAGACAGAATGTTTGTTTTAAAAAATAGCTAAAAACTTCTTGAGTTTTGGGAGAGATATAGGTGTTCAGGCTCATGAAGCTCTAAGAGCCTCAATTAGATTCAATCCAAAGAAGTCCTCTTCAAGGAACATTATAATTAAACTATCAAAAGTCAAAGACAGCAAGAGAAAAGTGTCCAGTCACATAATTCCCTTATATGTGATAAGGGAATCCCCATTAGACTACCAACAATTTTTTTTTTTTTTACAGCAGAAATCTTGCAGGCCAGGAGAGGATGGGATGATACATTCAAAGCATTGAAAAATAAAAGAAAACTGTCAATCAAGAATAGCATACTCAGCAAGGCTATCCTTCAGAAATGAAGAAGACATAAAGTATTTTCTAGACAAGCAAAAGTTGAGGTAATTCATCACCACTAGACCACCCGTGCAAGAAATGCTTAAGCAAATGCTTCAGCTGGAAGCAAAAGGATACTAATTATGACCATGAAGTCATATGAAGGTAAAACTCACAGGTAAAGGTGAATTTTCAAAGGTGAATTTCATAATCAAATTCAAGGTACTTTATTACTGTAATGGTGGCATATAATGTTTCAAATCTCTAGTATGAAGAATAAAAGTCAAAATGGCCAATAATTATCATAGCTACAATAAATTGTTAAGAAATGCACTGTGTAAAAGATGGAAATTTAGGCAAAAAAATAAATTGTGGGAGGCAAGGGTAAATGTCTAGAATATTTGTATGCAACCATATTTAACTTGTTACCAGCTTAAATTAGTCTTCTTATAAGTATAAAATTTTAATGTATGACCAAGTAATCACAAAGGAAAAAAATTACAGCAGATATACAAATAAGAAAAAGAAAAGAATCAAAGCTTATTACTACAGGTAACCACCAAATCACAAAGGTTAACAACAAGAAAGAGAAGAACAAAAGATCCACAAAACTTCTAGAAAGCAATTAGCTGAGTGGCAGGGGTAAGTCTTTATTTATCAATAATAACCTTGAATGTAAATGAAATACTAGCAAACCAAATCCAACAAGACGTTAGAAAGATAATACACCATGATCAAATGGGTTCATCCCATGGACACAAGGATGGTTTAACATACGGAAATCAACGAATGTGATACATCATCCATAGGGTCAAGGGCAAAAACTATATGATCCTCTCAATAGATGCAGAAAAAGCATTTGATAGAATTTGACACCCTTAATATTAAACTCTTAATAAGTTAAATTTGGAAAGAATGTACCTCAACACAATAAAGCCATATATGACAATCCCATGGCTGACCATCATACTAAATGGTGGAAAGTTGAAAGCTTTTCTCCAAGATCTGGGGTAAGACAAGGATGACGGCTTTCACCAGTTTTATTCAATATAGTTCGGAAGTTCTAGCCAGAGCAATTAGGCAAGAGAAGAGATAAAGGACATCCAAACTGCAAAGGAGGAAGTCAAATTGTCCTTGTTTGTTGATGACATGATCTTATATAGAGAAAACCCTAAAGACTCCACAAAGACTTTTAGAACTAATAAGTGAATTCAGTAAATTTGTAGGACAAAAAATCAACTTAACAATAATCAATTGTGTTTCTGTATGCCAATGGTAAACTATCTGAAAAAGAAATCAAGAAAGCAATTATTTACAATAGCTACAAAAAATACCTAGGAATAAATTTAAGTGTCTAGTGAAAGATCTGTACAATGAAAACTAGAAAACATTGATAGAAGAAATTGAAGAGGGAACAAATAAATGAAAAGGTGTTCTGTGTTCATAAATTGGAGTAATTAATTGTTACAATGTCCATACTACTTAAAGCAATCTACAGAGTCAATGCAATCCCTAACAAAATACCAATAACATTATTTACAGAACTACCTTAAAAAAAAAAAAACTCCTAAAATTCATATGGAACCACAAAAAACCCTGAATAGCAAAAGATAAAAAATCCTGAACAAAAAGAACAAAGCTGGAAATATTACGCTACAAGATCACAAATTATACTACAAAGCTAGAGTAACCAAAACAAGGTATTGGCAAACACACACACACACACACACACACACACACACACACACACACAGAGAGAGAGAGAGAGAGACTAATGAAACAGAATAGATAACTCAGAAATAAATTCACACACAGCCAACTGATTTTCAACAAAAGTGTTAAGAACAGACATTGGGGAAAGAAAGTTCTCTTCAAAAAATGGTGCTGGAAAAACCAGTTATCCACATGTAGAAGAATGAAACTAAACCACCATCTCTTATCACATACAAACATCAACTAGAAATGGGTTAAAGACTTAAACATAAGATGCAAAACTATAAAACTCTAGAAGAAAACATAAGAGAAACACTTCAAGATAATGGTCTGGGCAGGGATCGTTTGGATAAGAACTTAAAAGCACAGGCAACACATGCAAAAACAGACAAATGAGATCCCACTGAATTAAAAAGCTGACATATAACAAAGGAAACAATCAACTGAGTGAAGAGACAACTTACAGAATGGAAGAAAATATTTTTATGCATCTGACAAGAGGTTAATATCCTGAATATATACGGAACTCAAACAATTCAACAGCAAAATCCAAACAAACAACAAATAATTTGATTTAAAAATGGGCAAAAGACCTAGTAGACTTTTCTTAAAGAGAGACATAAAAAACCAATAGGTGTATGAAAAATATGCTCAATATCACTAATTATCAGGAAAATACAAATCAAAACCACATGAGATATCACTTTACCCAAATTAAAATGACTATAATAAAAAGATAACAAATGCTGATGTGGATGTGGAGAAATGGGAGCCCTTATATACTGTTGGTGAAAATGTAAATTAGCACAGCCATTATGGGAAACAGTATGGAAGTTTCTCAAAAAATTAAAAATAGAACTACCATATAATTAGTAATCCATTACTGGATATTTACCCAAATAAATTGAAATCAGTATGTTCAAGAGGTGTTTATACTTCCATGTTTATTGCAGCATTATTTACCACAGCCACTTAGAATCAGTCTACGTATCCATCGATAGATGAATGGATAAAGTAAATGTGCTATATATACACAATGGAATATTATTCAGCCATAAAAAAGAATAAAATCCTGTCATTTGCAGCAAAAAGGATAAACCTGGAGGTCATCATGTTAGATAAAACAAACCAGGCACAGAAAGACAAATACTACATGATCTCACTCATTTGTGGTATTTTGAAAAGCTGATCTTGTAGACATACAGAGCAGAAAGTGTTTATGGAGTCTGGAGATGGTAGTGGGCAGAAAGGAGGGGAAAGCAATTGATAGATGGGTAATAAATTACAGATAGGTAGGAATAAGTTCAGGTGTTATAATGCAGTGAGGTAACTATAGGTAACAACTTGCTGAGGCAGATAGGACGTTGACTTTTCCAGTGAGAAGCTTGTTGTTTGGGAAAGTTAAGTAACTAAGGTCACAGGGTGAGTCACAGTCAGGACACAACTTCAGTACTCCACAAATTCTCTCCAGTCTCAGCACGTCCCTTGAAAATGAACGAATGGAAATTCACCCTTGAATAATGACTTTACAATTAACTTCACACACAACATTTCAATTAAAATTAACTGCTACTCAATGAGAGTAGTAGTATCTCTATTCTAACAATAAAGAAACACAGGCTTAAAAATTAACTTCTCAGGTTTGTCAGTTTGGGCTTGGAAAGTGGTGACAGGCAAATGTGAAGGATAGTTTTCTGATACCTAGCTTTTGGAATAATGTAGCGTCATAGAGGATTACCACTTTCAAAGAAGACAACTGCTCTGTCTTCTTTTTCTCCTGTGACAGGATACTTAACAATCTTTGTTTTGGTTTAATACATATAGAAATAAAATTCAAATTCTAGTCAAGCCATTGAGTTTCTCCACTAAGGAGACCATTAAAAAGAACTTAAACTTAAGGCAGGATGCAGTGGCTCACACCTGTAATCCTAGCACTTTGGGAGACTGAGGTGGGTGGATCATGAGATCAAGAGATCAAGACCATCCTGGCCAACATGTTGAAACCCCGTCTCTACTAAAAATGCAAAAATCAGCTGGGCATGGTTGTGTACACCTGTAGTACTTGAGAGTCTGAGGCAGGAGAATCACTTGAACCTGGGAGGTGGAGGTTGTAGTGAGCTGAGATTGTGCCACTTCACTCCTGACGATAAAGCGAGACTGTGTCTCAAAAAAAAAGGTAAACTTAAAATTGCTAAAAAGATAATTAGATAATTAAATGAAGCTGGAGTTTGGCATAGGACCTGGGTAGAGGAATGTGGGGAACTGATAATGGAACAACATCAAATTACTGCTGAGAAGGTACAATAGGGTGAACGTAACTAACATTAATGATGCACTAAAAATCACACATGACTTGCATCTGAATGTTTACAGGGGGAAGGAGTCTTTTATTGTAAGTTACAGTAGTCCTTTCTTAGCCACAATTTTTCTTTCTGTGATTTCAGCTATCCATGGTCAACCACAAACTGAAAATATTTTGAGAGACAGAGAGAGAGAGAGAGACCACATTCATATATTTTCATTGCACTATATTGTTATAATTGTTTTGTTTTATTATTTGATATTGTTAATCTCTTGGTGTCATTAATTTTTAAATTAAACTTTATCATATGTATGTAAATGGAAAAACATAGTGTACATAAGTTTTGATAATCTCTGTGGTTTCAGGCATCCACTGAGGCTCTTGGAATGCATTTTCTGCAGATAGGGGGGTCTACAGTACTGAGTTGAAATCTTCTGTATACCTCTATATAAAGTTGCTGCATAAATCTGTTTTTGTTTCAATTCTGTAACTTCAGAGGTGTTAGGTCCTAATTCCCTTGCATTTGGAAAATAATGGGCACTGTGCTAAAATTTTAGCTTGTTATTGGATTTATTATCCCCTGTTTTTTTTTAGAAAAGAATTTTTCGTTTCCTTTCTTCCCTCCCTTCCCCTCCCCTCCCCTCCCCTCCCGTCCCCTCCCCTCTCCTTCCCTTCCTTCTGCCGTTCCCTTTTCCTTTCCAAAAGGTTCTCCTCTGTTGCCCAGGCTTAAGTTCAGTGGCACAATGTTGGCTTAAGGCAGCCTCTGTCTCTTGGGCTCAAGTGATCCTCCCACCTCAGACTACCAAGTAGCTGAGACTACAGTTGCATGCCACCATGCCCACCTGGTTAATTTTTGTATTATTTGTAAAGATGGGTTTTCATCATATTGCTCAGGCTGGTCTCAAACTCCTGCACTCAAGCGATCCTCCCACCTCAACCTCCCAAATTGCTGGGATTGCAGCTGTGAGCCACTGTGGCTTGCCTTCCCTCCCATTTTTCAGATGGAATTTGAGTAGATAAATAAGACCAAGGAAAAGAGTAGAACACAAATATGCAAACTCAGGAAATAATCTGGCTTTGTAACCGAGTTCATCTTTTGTTTTGAGCTTTCTACCAGCCTGGTCAAAAGTGACAATTTCACTGAACTTTAATAGAATTTTTTTTTTCTAGAGCTTTACAAAGGAAATTCCCAATGATCCAATAAAAATGATATTCAAAAGCATTTTTCAGAGATTCAATCATTTCCCTGACTCTCCTAGATAACTTTAATAAAACTGAAAGGCTTAATATAGTGCAACTCAGTGCAAGCAAATCTATGAGATCTAAGCGAAGTAATCTATATGATGCAAAAACCTGGTGGTCTTTTTCAGTCCAAGGATCAAATTTGAGTACCAACCTAATGCAGTGTGGCTAGGATGCCCCTGAGTAATCTTCTCTTTTGTTAAGAACAGGCTTTCTAACTGTTGAGAGCTGAGAGGCACCACTAACATGCAATATAAAGAAAGAGCCAGGACACAAAAATCTTGGCTCCATGACAGCAGCTCTGGGCAGAGAGGTTATCCAGCAGCATTAAGCCAGCTTACCCCATGGCCTGAAGCCACAGCTCCAGTTACTGCAGCAGCTTCCAAATCCCCAGTCCTTGGCTCTCGCTTGGCTATACTCTGGCATCGCGACTCCACAGTTCTGCTGGCTTTTTGGCCCTTGCTGTCCTTCACAGCACTGCTTCTTGGATCATAGACTGAACTAAGAGCCAATTCCAATTCTCCAGTACCAATTCCCCCTTGAACTTGGCTAATTCCAACCTTGCCAATCTTTGTGAAGGACCAGAGGACAAAAGCCGGCCTGGTGGTTGTCTGGTATATCATATTGGCCACTGATTGAAGTTGTAGGTGTGAGAAACGAAATGAGTTAATTAGTCCTGACGTGCTCTCATGAAAGGTGAGAAGGCCATCTTTTGGGGAGAAAGTCTAAGCCTTGCTGGGGTATAAATGGTGGTGACAGGGCTGGCTCATTTTGTTATACATGGCTGATCCAGATCTAAAAATCCATGTCCACTATCCCACAGCTTAGTTTTTTTGTTTTAACTAAACCAAAGCCTATTAGCTTTTTGCGCTTTAAAATTCACACGGATACAAATTCGTATAATTTTAGATATATTAGTAATAATCCAGTCTAAAGGCTAGTAACATGTGCACATAGCCTGTGGTTCAAATTGGCCCCACAGATATGTGCCATGTTCTTAGAGCACACACACACAGACCCCAAAATAAACCAAAATTTGAATTCATAATCAATTTGTAAAATTTAGAAGTCTTCATGTTTAAATCTGGGTGCTCAAGTTTCTTTAAAATTAGATGTGCCTTATTTGGACTCACCTTCCTATATGCCATAAACAGCTGGCGCTGAGTGGCTTTGGCCCATTTTAGACCAATCATACACTCTCTAAGTTCCTATCCCCACCTCCCAGTCTCCCTGACATGGGGTCTGCTTTAGTCAGCTTGGGCTGCTATAACAAAGTACCTTCGATTTGTGGCTTAAACATCAGAAATTGGCCAGGTGAGGTGGCTCACACCTGTAATCCCAGAACTTTGGGAGGCCAAGGCAGGTGGATTATTTGAGGTCAGGACTTTGCGACCAGCCTAGCCAACATAGCGAAACTCCGTCTCTACTAAAAATACAAAAATCAGCCGGGTGTGGTGGCGCATTCCTGTAATCCCAGCTATTCTGGAGGCTGAAGCAGCAGAATCTCTTGACCCGGGAGGCGGAGGTTGCAGTGAGCCGAGATCATGCCACTAAGCTCCAGTCTGGGCAACAGAGTGGGACTCTTATCTCAAACAAAACAAAACAAAACAAAACAAAACAAACAACAGAAATCAATCTTCCCACGGTTCTGAATGCTGGAAGTCAGATGGGTGTGTGGACAATATGGTTAGGTTCTTGTGAAGTCTCCCTTCCTGGCTTGCAAAGGGCAGCCTTTTCACTGTGTCCTTACGTGGCAGAAGCTAGGGAGGAAAGGAAGCTCAAAAGTGTCCCTTTTTATAAGAACAATAATCCCATTATGGAGGCTCCACTCTCATGACTTCACCCTGGTTACTTCCCAAACACCCCACCTCAATACTATCACATTGGGAGTTAGACCTCCAATATATGAAATTTGGAGGTACAAATAAAGTGCATAACAGGCTCAAGGGGCAGTTATCATTTATCATATTGTCTATCACTCCACCCTTCATGCACCTATATTACCTGATCAGTCCCTGAAACCATTGAGCATGAGATCACCAGAAGTCAGCCCCAATGCACATTTACCACTGAGGAATCTAAAGTCCACAGAAGTTGTCTCAACTCCGTTATTCAGGATTAGATTTGACTAGCCAGGCTTTAAGTTTAGGAATATTTTTTCCTTTTCTGATATTTCTTACGTTCCACATTTCTGTAGATTTATGTTTTACAATCAGTGAAAATAATAAGCACCGTATGTTAAATATTTACCTGTTATATCAAATAAAATGCATTCATATACCTTATTTTCTTCATAGATAATTAATCACATGTAAATGGTTTTGGGAATCTTGATATGTATATCATTATCTTTACGATATCATTGTTCAAAATTTTATCTTTTCTTTTTTTCTCTGGATATTATAAACGTTCATCAAGATCAAAACCCTTGAAGAGTTATTTTGTCAGGGGGATGTATAAAGATTCACTTTATCTCATCAAAACACATTAGTTCAAGATATGAAGTCTTGCCTACATGACTTAAAACAAATCAGACATTTCATTCCAAACATGTAATTTTATAAAAAGTCAGGAAAACAATTGCTTAACATAGATTTACCCAAAACTACAATGCATTGCGTTTATGGTTCACTTTGCTAGCATTGGTCTATTGTCTATTTGTCTATGTCAGATGTGAGTAACAGCCTTGAAAATATGTCACTCAAAGATCATCTGAAAAATGCCCAGAGAAGAGTCATAAAATTCAGTCTGTAGACATGATGCTGGGAGCTGAAATTAGATTTTCAAGAGATACATGAAAACAGGAACAGAAACTTGAGTGTCTAAGTGGAGGAAGGTGAAGTGGACTTGGAATCATACTCCTCTCCTCTCCTCTCCCTAACTCCCTACAAAACAAGAAATACAGTGCAGACTCTCTCAAATACATAAAGCAAGAAAAGGCTCATTCATAAAACATACACCAGTACCCATTTCCTTATTTTTCTTTCCCATGTTTTTGTTGTTAAGTAAAGACAGTCCCAAACTCCTTCCAAAATGGCCCCAAGCAAAGGAGAGAATGTATTTTAAGCTTTATTTCACTATGCATTAACTTTTATATATTTTTTCCTTTTTGAAACAATATTTTTAAATAGAAAACTTAGAAAAGAAGAAATAGTATAAAAATTATTACTGGAAAAAAACCCTGCAAAAAATATCTAAATCGTACATGATCTTGCTGGTGAAATCTGAGTCCTGCAGCAGACTTCCCAAAGCATATTGGCTCTGGGTTTCTGGGGGAAGGTGCTCTGGATCTCTTTTAAAAAGCACACATGCTGCTCCATGTGGTGCAGCAGCTGCTAAGGTAATGATGCATTTTTAGTGAAAAAATACCATAAATAAACATACAAAAAATCATATGAAACTCTCTCCAACTAAGCACAAAATTTGGCAGTAAGTTTAGAATCTAAAAAAAAAAAATTATAACTGATAAGATAATGCACCAGTCCAGCCATTTCCAAAAGTTATTTCTACCTACATATTTATGCACATATTTATATAACACATATCACCATTATATTTACCTTTCCAATATGTGCAAGAACTTAATCCATGATTTCCAATGTTAATATATTCCAAAGGTGCGGAGGACTCACGATTAAATGCCTACACCACTACATAAAATTAGTTAGCAACGAATTAACTAATTATATAATTAACGACTTTCTTTTGTTTCACTAAATTAAAGAATTTTTTTTCTGAATGATGACTATATGACATTATTCGAAAATAAAGATGTTCTTCTGTTTTCTTCTGATTATTAGCTATTTCAAAGGTACACTAAAGAGACCTGAAGTGGTTTATATGTACAGAAGAATCTAAATCTCTGCACTAATTTCACTTTATCTGAAATGACTCAACTAAGGTCATTAATTCGTTCGGAAGATAGTTTAGAACCACATTAACTGTATATTAGCAGAGAAAAAAATAATTAACTGGCTGAATATAAGCACGAAAAAGATCTCACAGCTCACCAGATTTATAAAAATTAATATCATACAACATACTAATGTCTGGATTGAAAGGATTCCATATATTAAGTTTAACAGGTAGAACTATCAAAGTGAGAAGAATTAAATAATAAAGTTAATACATTTAATAACTGTGTGTCAGTCACTTTAACAGAACTGCAGGGAGTGGAACAACTGGATTGTCTTCCAATTAGGTGATCTATACAAGGTCTAAGAGCATTATTCAGAACTTTGACTAGAAATTATTTATCTATGATTCTAGTTTGCCATATTTGTGAAACTGGTTTAGTAAGGACGTTGGCAATCCACCAACATTAGGAGTTGTGAGGGAGGTTTGTTAAAAGGAGGAATAAAGACAGACATAAATGATGGTTACAGGGACCCGCAAAAAAAAAAAAAAAAAAAAGAAAAAGAAAAAAGAGACATAAATGAAAGAGAAGAATGCAAGAATGAACGATAGAAAGATAGAAATGCTTTGGAGAGTTACGTTAAAAAAAGAACAACAAATTCTATGTGTTTCCATCCTTATCTTTCCTTCCCTCCTTTCTTTCTTATCTTTAAACCTCTTTGATTTTCTTCCTCTTTCTTGCCTTCCAAATAGGTATGAGGTGAGTCAGATAGGAGCTCTGCAAAAAATATACACCCCCTACATCTACTAACAGTATGTGTATGCACATATCATAAATTGTATAGTGATAGAATACCCAGATGGCTGCCTAACATGCATTAGGGACACTAATATTTTGAGAAAAGTCCAACTTCAATTAACTTATCCAAAATTTTACAATAAAAAAATTTAGAACAAGCTATTTTAAATCAATAAATATGGATGATTTTTATTTAATGACAATATTGTTTTCTTTGAGATATATTTGGAGGTATAACATAATTATTTCATTGCTTAGGGATTGAGGAGGTCTTAATGTAATCTGTTTTGTGTTTCTGATGCATCCCAAAATACCACATTCTAGATAATTCTAGGCTACAACAGTTAAGTCTTTCCAGTATTTCTGATAACAAGCCTATTGTTATCAGGTTAGATGGCTCCCTAAATCAAACTTATTTAAGAGAGAGCCATAGTATAGTAGGTGTGTGAATTTGCATATACATAACATCTACACAGAACAAAACCTTTTTGCAGGTACATGTAAAATAGTTCTCCATAACCTCGTAGGTTTTAACTATCTCAAATTGTGTTATTATTATAATGAATTATAATGAAAATGTCTTTCATAGAATAAGATGACACTTTATTAATAAAATAAAAACCTATAAACTAGTGCACAAAAATGATCTATGTAGCTCTAGATTAACTAATCTGTTACAGAAACAATTTTTTATACGAATTATGTAATATAGAAAACCCAAACCAAAAATCTTTATTGTATCATGTTTAAATATAGATTTCCTGTTTTTTTTTGTGTGTGTGTGTGTGTGACTCCAATTTGATTTTTTTAAATGTGGATATTATGACATTTATTCTTTGAAAACCTCATAGTGCCTGGGTCTCAACTCCAGAGAATTTAATTAGTGTGCATTGGGACCTAAACACCGGGGTTTTTAAAAAGTTCCCCAGGTGATTTTTATGTATGGCCAGGGCTGAAAACCACTGCATTGGAATTTGAGCATCAACCTTGAGGTCAATTGCATTTATGAGCTGAATTCAATACTGAACAATGGCATGTATGATTCAAGTCATAAGGTTCATCTTTCACACATTTCTCTATCCCTCTCCTATTTTTCACTTATAGTCTATTTATTATGATTCAAACTTTAAACTAGAGGAGATCATTAATCATAGATATAATTTAGTGACAGCAGGGTCATGTCCCACTAACTAAGTACACCTTGTTTGCCTCAAAATGCTAATCGTTTTTCTGCAACATTAATGAGGAACAATTGATATGAAGCCTAACAACCTACTTGCTGCTTTATTGAAATAAAGTACTTTATTAGGTTATGGCAAAACACAGCAAGGTTTAATTATGCAAAATTCTGAATCATATAACACCATACTTATGAAATTTTGGCACCAAGGAAGAGGGGAATTTTAATGACTTTCAAGATTTTCTAAAAAGAAGATTATAATTATAGAAGTTATTACCTTCATTTTCCCTACAACAAGATATCTCATTCTCAGGGGAACTAATATTTCAGTTGCCTTTGCTTTTAGCTGCGAGGTTGTTAAAAGAGGGGATCCCCATTTTACTTCTCTAGACATCTGCTGTTGCTTCCATTTATTCATTTAGAACTGTCTGTTTTAAAAGAAAAGACCTCGAATTTACAACAGCAAATACAGAATTTGTCCTCTCTACTTATAATCTTGCAAAGCTTTGAGATTTCTTACGGTAGTATGAATTTCCTGGTAGCATTTTACTTCACTGCTTTTGTAGTCTTAGAAAAGACCTCAAAGCAAAGTAACCAAGCATGTAATAAGCTTGTATTTAAAGTTACTGTGCTCAGGCCAGGTGCGTTCACTCATGCCTATAATCCCAGCACTTTGGGAGGCCAAGGCGTTTGGATCACCTGACATCGGGAGTTCGAGAACAGCCTGGCCAACATGGCGAAACCCTGTCTCTACTAAAAATACAAAAATTAGTCAGCTGTGGTGATGCATGCCTGTACTTTCAGCTACTTCGGAGGTTGAGGTGGGAGGATTGCTTAAATCCAGGAGGTAGAGGTTGCAATTAGTCGAGATTGAGCCACTACACTCCAGCCTGGGCAACAGAGTAAGATTCCGTCTCAAAAATAAATAAATAGACTGGGCACAGTGGCTCACGCCTGTGATCCCAGCACTTTGGGAGGTTGAGAAGGGCAGATCATGAGGTCAAGAGATGGCGACCATCCTGGCCAACATGGTGAAACCCTGTCTCTACTAAAAATACACAAAAAAATTAGTTGGGCATGGTGGCACGCGCCTGAGGTCCCAGCTAACCAGGAGGTTGAGGTGGAAGAATCCCTTGTACCCAGAAGGCAGAGGTTTCAGTGAGCCGAGATTGCACCACTGCACTCCAGCCTGGTGACAGAGAAAGACTCCTTCTCAAAATAAATAAATAAATAATAAATAAATAAATAAATAAAGTTATTGTATTTAAAGATGTTTTATCTGAATCACCCTCAGAAAAATTTACAACTTGAAAACATACTCTTACTAGAGTATTTTTACACACATTATGAAATGTGTTTTTGGCACACATTGTTGGATTTTATGGGACACCATTGCACTTTTAAATCTCCCCAATTTGAATCCCTTTTCTCTATTAGCACCTATTTGAATATTGATTTAAAAAATGGTGACTAATTTTTATACTACTTACAAAATTGTTTAAGGATAGCAGTAATTACTCCTTTAGTAATTTCAATTCCAAGAAATATGATTGCCTTTAAGAAGATAGCACAGGGCCAGGTGTGGTGGCTCACGCCTGTAATCCCAACACTTTGGGAGGCCGAGGATGGTGGATCACCTGAGATCAGGAGTTCAAGACCAGCCTGGCCAACATGGTGAAACACCATCTGTACTGAAAATACAAAAATTAGCTGGGCATGGTGGCAGGTGCTTGTAATCCTAGCTACTCAGGAGGCTGAGGCAGGAGGATTGCTTGAACCTGGGAGGCAGAGGTTGCAGTGAGCCAAGATTGTGCCATTGCACTCAAGCCTGGGCAACAAGAGCAAAACTCCATCTCAGAAAAAAAAAAAAAAAAAAAAAAAGAGCACAAAAGACATTGATTTAGTTCAGACTCTGAGATCAATTGATGAATAATAAATGATAAAAATCCATTTGCGTGTAGGTAAAAGGGTTAGGTCATAATTTATTGAGAAATTTCCCATTTTGCAACTGAGATGAACTTGGATAGACTTAATTATGAAAAAAACTTGCAATTGGCATCTGTTCATTAGTTGATATGTGTGTGTGGTTGTGGGAGGGGGATGTGAAATCGTCTGATTAAGTAGATAATGAACTTTTTGCAGGCAGATATTACATACTACTAAACTGTGTATTCCCAGTGCCAAGTACTGAACCTGGTACATGTTAGTAGGTACTCAATAGAAGTTTATTAAATTATTTATAATGGAATGAGGGAAAACATGGATAATGAAACCACCCTTAGAAGAGCAAAATATGATATTTTTTTCTCTGAAATTCTCCTTGCCTCCAGTGAGAAAATATAGTTCTAATTAAGTTCAATATATCCCAAAGAGAAATATGTGAAACAATTTTAAGATTACCATCTTCAGTAGTTTGAGAGGCATCTAGGAAGAAGATAAATGCATGTTTTTAGTATGTTTAGTTGTATAAGAAATTATTTGGAATATATAGAAATTTATATGGACTATTGGACTCTGAATTTCCTCTCCTTTCTTCCTGAGTTGATCCATTACATAAGAAAATTTTCAAGAAGAAGAGAAAGAGATGGCATCTACTGTGCAGGGAGAAGGAGAGGGGCTTTCTGAAGTGTTCTGAATGATGGCTGTGTTTGAAAGGCCCAGTTTCAAATAAGACAAGACCATCTTTTGAGCTCCACAGGATGCCACTGTTCACTGCTATTGAAAAACTGTTTGAAACCAGTGGATCAATCTAGTGTTTTTAAGCTCTAGTTTGAATGAAGCTATTTATTTCTGAGTGTGTTTCATCATCTTCACTAAAGACTAGAATTTGTGGGGGCAGCTTTCACTATCTTTTATGAAATGGCATGGGTGTCTTAACAGGAAAATGCAGAGTCTGTGTTTTCAGCATCAATGACTTGAGCTTACACATGTGCACATAATGCACCCTTAAAATATCCCCTAACCAGAGAGACACCGGGCTCAAGATGTTCAGACTGGAGCAAGCACCGTGAGTTATGCGAGACTTGAAGTCTAGAAGAATGTTTTATTTTTCAAGGAGGCTGGAAGCCTGTGGCCAATTATCTCCTATGCTGACAGGGAATTAATGAAAAGCTCATCAACAAAAAGTCTGCTTTCAATTCTGTGGTAGATAGGACAACAGCAAATACAGAAGACCAGACTTAGGGGCAACTGGGAGGAATTATAGAATTTGTCCTCTCTACCTGTAATCTCACATATCTTTGAAATTTCTTATGGTAGTAGGAATTTCATGGTAGCATTTTACTTCACTGCTTTCATAGTCTTAGTCTGTTTAAAAAATAAAAACTATGGCCAGGCACGGTGGCTCACGCCTGTACTCCCAGCACTTTGGGAGGCCGAGGTGGGCGGATCAAGATTGAGACAATCTTGACTAACACGGTGAAACTCTGTCTCTCCTAAAAGTACAATAAAATTAGCTGGGTGTGGTGGCACGTGCCTGTAGTCTCAGCTACTTGGGAGGCTGAGGCAGGAGAATTGCTTGAACCTGGGAGATGGAGGTTGCGTGAGCCGAGATCACGCCACTGCACTCCAGCCTGGGCGACAGAGTGAGAATCCATCTCAAAATAATAATAGTAATAAATAAGTAAAAACTTTTATCCTTCCCTTTTTAATGTACAAGTATAAAAAATTTTAATTTTCCTTATGAATCATAGGCTTTCTGAATCTATCAAAATGAAAATTATTTAGAAAGCAACACAATAAGCAAGATTTCCACAGGAAATTATTTTTATCCATTTATTTTTTTCCTCTTAAGTAACACAATTCCTTCTCCAGTTTATTTATTTATTTTTTATTTTTATAGAGATGGGGTCTCGCTATGTTTTCCAAGTTTGTCTTGAACTCCTGGCCTCAAGCAATCCTCCCACCTGGGTCTCCCAAAGTGCTGAGATTACAGGCATCAGCCACCACTCCCAGCCCTCCAGTTTATGAGTTCATTCTCTTATACTAAGGCATGTCTAAATTAGGAGATTCACATACAGGAGAATATTCTTAGGAGAATAAGGCACAGGTGTTGTTCTCAATAAAACGTTAGGGAAATACAATGTTTAGATGTTTTATTTTTTATATATGTTTTGGTTTTCTATTGCCATTTAAGCCACAATGTTAGTGGCTCAAAATATCAGTCATTTATTATCCCACAGATTTGTAGCTCAGCAGTCTGGACAAAGCATGGTTCAACTGGTTCTTTCTCCCAGGTTTTATAGGCTGAGGTCGAGATGGTGGCAGGGTTGCACTCCCTTCTGAAGGTTCTGGGGATGAATCTGCTTCCAAACTCTTTCAGGTGGCTGGCAAACTTCAGTTCCATGTGGTTGTAGATGCAGACTGAGGTCCTTGTTTCTTTACTGGTTGCTGGCCTGGGATTGCTGTCAGTTTCTAGAGGCTTTCTGCATACCTTATTTTGTGACCCTCTTCCTTAATCTCCAAAGCTGAGATTGACAGGTACAATCTTTCTTTTGCTTTGAATCTCAGATTTCCCGCTGCGCCTGACTCTGCTGTCTTCCTCTTTTGCTTTTTAAGACCCATATGGTTACACTGGAGCCACCCAGATAATCCTAGGTAATCACTCTATTTTAAGGTCAGTTGATTAGTAACCTTAATTCCATGTAGAGTCCTTTCATAGAAGTAGATTTGTATTGAATAACGACGGGATGGAAATCTTCGAGGATATCTTTAGAATCCTGCCTACCACAATAAGCACACACAAAAAACAAGAAATGATTAAAAAAAAATTTTTTTTTGAGATAGAGTTTCACTGTGTTGCTCAAACTGCTAGGCTGACCTCAAACTGCTAGGTTCAAGTGATTCTCCTACTTCAGTCTCCCAAGTAGCTGGGACTACAGAAAAGTACCACTGTGCCTGGCGTTAGAAATGTATTTTCTATATGAAAGCCAACCATAGAAATTGTGCCAGTACTTTATTCCATTGCAACATAAGACTGTGGAATTTTTCCAACTCTGCTTGAACACCTCCACTGGCATTTCATCTCACTTGGAGGAAAAGGCAAAGTCCTCATAATGGCCTACAAAGCTTTGTGTGATTTGTCTACCTGTCACCAGTGCCCTGCCTCTTTCCCCCTTGATACTCCAGTCCAGTCCAGACTGTCAGGACTTCGGTCTCTTCTCTCAGTACAGCAAGCATGTTGCACATACTGACTGCATTTGCTACAGTCTCCACCTGGAATTAATTCTCCCTTCAGTGTTAAGCCTGGAAGTCATGGCTCAAATATTACTTTCTTAGTGAGGGCTTTCCTGACCACGCTTTTTACAATTTTAATTACTGCTCACCCCATACACTTCTTATCTCTCTTTCTTGCCTTATTTCCGCCCCTCCTCTGGTAACTGTCAGCTGTGAGTAAGTTACTTATTTTTTCGATAAGCTTTATAAAAGCAGACATTTTCATCTGTCTTGTTCACTGATATATCTGTATCCCAGCACCTAGAATGTTTGGCATATGGTAAGCACTCAATAAAAATTTGTTAAAAGAATGCAAAATTAATTAAGATGAGCCCAGATTCTCATTTTCTGAATTGCTAAGTTAATTCTTTATTTAGTGTGAGGGTGTATATTGCCATGAATTGTTTGAGTTCATTCTTTACTGTCCTCCCCACTCTATCCTTCTCCCGCTCTAGCAATTTTAGCAGTAAAGTCATGCAATAAGAGACATTTTGAAAGAAAATTAAAACATAAAATTCATTCACTTCATTTTATTTCCGGATGTTTTCTTCTTCATTTAATTTTTTTCTTTCAATTTATTATGAATAATTCTTCACCTCGAGTTGTGGCAAACTTATAAAAGTTGTCATTAATGGCCCACAAAGTGATGCATACCTAGTGTTGAATTCAATGTGGCCCAATAGTCACCTATTTCTCTTTCTTTTACCATTAATAGTCAATTGAATAATATCGATGCCCTTCATTAATGCACTTTACATTTTTTATTTAATAAAACTTCTTGTCAACGTGTTTCGCATCTGGTGTGGTCCAGTTTGAAGGAATAAATGTTATAGAGCAGGGGTCCCCATGGCCTGTTAGGAACTGGGCCACACAGCAGAAGGTGAATGGCAGGTGAGTGAGCATTACCACCTGAGTTCCACCCCCTGTCAGATCAACAGTGGCATTGGATTCTCATAGGAGCGCTAAATCTATTGTGAACTGTTCATGCACAGGATCTCAGTTGCGGGCTCCTTGTAAGTATCTGATGCCTGATCTGAGGTGGAACAGTTTCATACCAAACCATTCTCTCCCTCCCCTCCATCCATGGAAAAATGATCTTCCATGGCACCAGTTCCTGGTGCCAAAAATGTTATAGAATAACCAATTTTGATCTTTAAGCATTGGTGATTTCAGCAGTTCTGTGCCTTTATATAGCTTTAGCACTTTCTTTTGTCATGGTAACTAGATGCATACATTTTCTCACCTTATTCTATTATAGGTTATCTATCATGATGTCTACCACTGGGCAACAGGGGTTAAATGTCGATGTTCTCCAGTTTTTATCCTCCCCTTTCTTGTATCCTCTTTCTAACTTCCCAATGAGAAGACTTATCTACTCCAGTGATTTCCACTGTTAACTCTATGCTAATGTCTTCCCAATACACAAGCCCACATTTTCCTGGGCTCCAAATCCTGGGATTTATGCAAATGCTTCACATACCACATGTCAAAAAGCAAGTTCAGCCATTGCACTCTGCTCCTTTTCCTTTGTTGATTCATCTGTTATACTTCTATCCTCTCAGTCACCAAACTTCAAAACCACAGAAACATCTCTGACATTTCCTCCAGCCCTCTCCTCTCCTTCACACACACCTGATCACAGACTAATCCCTTTGAATTCTGCTATTGAAATAACTCTCTGATCTGTTTTTTTCTTTCCGTGGTTACTGCTTCTTTAGAACTTCAAGTGCCTGCCTAGCCTACTTCACCAGTATCTTAACTCACCTATTAGCTTCTGCTTTCTACTTTTCTGTGCTTTCCATATTTGTTCCAGAAATTTTTTTCCAAGTATAGATCAAGCATCTCTTCAACATGACTCATCAATGCCATCACACAGAAGTTTCATCATGGTATTCAAGACCTTCCCAATTTGAGCCCACATTCATTTTTCAAACTTATATTCTATCTTTCTCTCTAAAACAAAAAGTAATGTATCACTTTTTAAGCAGATGGTATCATCTTAAACCTTTGTGTCTTTGGTTAGGTTCCCACTCTTGCTGGAATTTTCTTCATCTACCTCCTGGCCTTTTATGCTCACCTTTCCTCTCTAGCACAACACAACTTCTAAGTCCAAGATTCAATATGTCTCTTTGGTGAAATCTTCCCTGACTTCCCCAAATGAATGTAAGTCACTTCTTTTTCTATGGTGCTAAATCACTTTATTCATAACTCTTTTTTGTTTGTTTGTTTGTTTTGAGACGGAGTTTCGCTCTTGATACCCAGGCTGGAGTGCAATGGCGCGATCTCGGCTCACCGCAACCTCCGCCTCCTGGGTTCAGGCAATTCTCCTGCCTCAGCCTCCTGAGTAGCTGGGATTACAGGCACACGCCACCGTGCCCAGCTAATTTTTTGTATTAGTAGAGACGGGGTTTCACCATGTTGACCAGGATGGTCTCGATCTCTTGACCTCGTGATCCACCCGCCTCGGCCTCCCAAAGTGCTGGGATTACAGGCTTGAGCCACCGCGCCCGGCCTATTCATAACTCTTTTAAAGCCCCTGTGATATTTTGGTAGTTTTTATTGTCCATTTCCCTCCAAACTTGTGCGTTCTTTAACAAGACTGGCGGTGTCTTTTTTTACTTTTAGTATCCCATGCATGAAGCAAAACTCCTGGCATTTAGAAGATTTAGCAAATATTTGATGGAAAAAAAAAGGAATGGAAAGCAAATTTATAGAAACTGAACTAAAATCAACACAGTGAAATATTGCAGATGAATATTGAAGGGAGTAAACTAAGAAAGCTAATCCTGGGTATTTCCTATGAAAGATCTTACCTTCCTTTTTAAATAACTTTTATAAATATCCCCATCTTGTTTTATTGCATGAAATTAAATGATCATGCTTCATAGTACAAGAAGCATTCATTCAATTTGTTATTATCTTCATCAGTATCATCAGCAGATACATCAGCAGATTTCTAGAGAAAGTTCTCTGTACTAGGCCACACAGACAATTTTATTCAAGGGGCAGAGAATATTTTGCATTTTTTAGAAAATTTATCAAAAACTTAAGAGAACTAGTTCTCTTACAGAATGCAGAAAATGTCAGGGATTCCAGTGGAATTGTGTTTAATCATTGAAGACTGGCAAAGCAAGGGGCACTTAAGATCTGCTACCCTCATTAATGGACCTCAAACTCTGCACACAAATTCATGGAGAAGTGATTAAAATGTATCTTGTTAGCCTGGCCAATGATGTTAATCTTGTGGTTTGTGGGGTCTCCAGAAATCTGTATTTGTCATCAATATCTCTACATGATTCCAACACAGGTGGCCTAAGGGCCACATTTTAAAAACATTGATCTAGTCTCAAACCTTTATTTTATAGATAAAATAATGGAATTACTTAGAAGTGGTAATTCATGTTGGAACTAACTTTTAAGTTCAGTTTTCCATTCTTAATACATTTCTAGGAGACCTTAACCTGTTCTTGCTGCTAATTTTTATTCTTCCCCTTATTTTCTGGTTATTGATCTCTGTCTATTGAAATAAGGAAGAAAAAAAAGAAGATTCTCATATTTGCCTCTATTTTTCTCTTTGATTCCTTTACTTTTAGAGATGAATGGATTTCCTCTTTGGAGAAAAGCCAAAGCCACCCCCAAATCCCAAGAAGACTGTAATTTCTACGTCCTTAGACTCTGCTGGTTGTTTATTTGCTTTTCCAATCAATTTGTGTGTATGTAAATTTTATATCACACAACATCCACACTTCTCTTCAAAATACAGACAGCATTATCAACTTACCTTCATATCAGCACAGTGCAGATGTGCAACACAACAGGTTTATTTAACAACTGAATAGCTACATCAGTGTTGGAGGTGTGGGCAAAGAGAGAAACAAAGCTTTCACTTTTCTTTTGGGTTTTGTTAGTAATGACAGCTCAGCTGATAATATTTTCTGAGAACAAGGGGTGTCCTGATAGAGAGAACCCTCCCATTCCCATTAGATTGTTGCAAGTGGCGATTTGGGACAGGCTTCCTTGCTAGAGATAGTTAGGGTGTAATGGCTTCTGACCCTGTCACTGCAGCTAATTTTAGGCATCATTCTCTCTGCTGTATATTCATGACAGCATAAGTCTCATCATTGTCTCTTGAGCTGAGCCCACCGAACTCATTATGTTATTATGGGTGTTGTTTTTAAGAGTTTATTGTCCCAACCAACATCTTTCACTTACTATTTCTTTCTCATCTTTAAGATAAACATGATGGAGCTGATTTGTTATATACTCATGCTTTTACTAATTAAAGTTAAGTACTTTAACTATACAGAAGAATATAGCAACAAAGAACACAGTTATATACCCCTACTCAGCTTTAAATAAAATCTTGACACTTTGCCAATATTTGCTTTAGATTTTATTTAAAGAAATAAATCATTACAAGTGTGGTGGAAGCTTCTTGCACAACCTTCTCCAATCTCTTTTCTCCTTCTTTTCAGAAGTAACTGCTGCCCCCAAACTGACAATTTACTATTTCCATTCATGTTTTTATTTTATTACTACATATATATGTACCATAAATAATCACTTTGCATATTTTAAAACATTGTTATCTGCATATAATTTTGCCTTTTTCACTCAACATTATTCTGAGAATTTATTCTTGTTAATGCATACAGCTCAAGGTTACTTATCTAAAATATTTTGTATATTCCATTGTGTATATTTTACTATTTATTCTTTTCCTTATTTTTATATTTTCACTATTACCAACTATGTTGCAATGAACATGTGTGTGTGTGTGTGTGTGTGTGTGTGTGCACGTGCGTGTGTGTGTTTAGATGGAGTCTCACTCTATTGCCAGGCTGGAGTGCAGTGGCGCGATCTTGTCTCACTGCAACTTCTACTTCCTGGGTTCAAGCAATTCCCCTACCTCAGCCCCCCAAGTAGCTGGGACTACAGGCATGTGCCACCACGCCCAGCTAGGTTTTTGTATTTTAGTAGAGATGAAGTTTCACCATATTGGCCACGATGGTCTTGATCTCCTGACCTTGTGATCCACCCGCCTTGGCCCCCCCAAAGGGCACAGGTATGACTGTGACTGGCTGAATATTTTTATATGTATCTAATTTTGTGCTTGTGTAAAAGTTTCTCTTGGATTTATTCCAGCAGGTGCAGTTGCTGTGTTGAATGATATGCCCAAGTTCTAAATAACTAGATCTTGCCAAGGCAAATGTTTCAATCTACGTGCCCAAAAGTTGTGCATGAGACTTCCTTGTGCTCCACAGTCTTACCACCATTTGAAATTGTCCAACTTTTGAATTTGAATCAATAAGAGTTATATCAATTTTATTATTATTTTGAGTACTGCAGCTCAGTTCAGTACATAGATTGATATTTTTGGTTTCTGTTCTGTGAATTCCTGTTTATAGCTCCTCCTTTCTTCTGAAAAAAGGTTTCTTTTTTTTACAAATTTATAGTTTTTCAAATATTTTGAATATTAAATTTTCTTTTGTCAGCTATATGAAATATGATATCATCTATGTTGTGCTTGCCATTTTACTTTTTACACATTTTTTAGTAGCTTTAGGTTTTATAAAAAAATAGTACAGAAAGTACAGAATTTCTGCATGCTCCACTTCTGCAAACACAGTTTCCTCTATTATTAATATCTTGCATTAGTGTAGTGCATTTGATACAACTGAGGGATCAGTATTGATACCTTACTATTAACTAAAGTCCATTATTTACATTAGGTTTTACTCTTTAAGGGTTCACTCTCTGTGTTGTATAATTTTATGAATTTTGACGAATGCATAAAATAATGTATCCACCATTACAGCATAGTAGAGAATAGTTTTACTGTCCTAAAAAAAGTATGCATTTTTCCCTTTTTCTCTCCTCTATCTCCTAATCCCTAATAACCACTGATCTTTTTAACTATTTCTCTAGTTTTGCCTTTCCTGAATGTCCTGTGGTGGAATCGTACAGTATGTAGCCTTTTCCAACTAGCTTCTGTCATTTGCAATACACACTCAAGTGGTCTCCATGTCTTTTTTTTTTTTTTTTTTTTTTTGAGATGAAGTCTCACTCTGTCGTCAGGCTGTAGTGTAGCGGTGCGATCTCGACTCACTGCAACCTCTGCCTCCTGGTTCAAGTGATTCTCCTGCCTTAGCCTCCCATGTAGCTGGGACTACAGGTGCGTGCCACCATGCCCAGCTAATAATTTTTGTATTTTTAGTAGAGACGGAGTTTCACCATGTTGGCCAGGATGGTCTTGATCTCTTGACTTTGTGATCCGCCCACCTCGGTCTCCCAAAGTTCTGGGATTACAGGCATGAGCCACCAAGTCCAGCCGGCCTCCATGTCTTTTGGTGGCTTGATAGCTCATTTCTTTTTATCACTGAATAATATTCCATCTTATGGATACACCACATTTTGTTTATCCATTTACCTGTTGAAGGACATCTTGGTTGCTTACAATTTTCAGCAATTTTGAATAAGGTTGTTATAAATTTATATGCAGTTTTTTTGTATGAACACAAATTTTCAACTCATTTAGGTAAATACCTGGCAGCTTGATTGGTGGTCCACAAGATAAACTTACGTTTAGCTGTGTAAGAAACTGCCCAACTATCTTTCAAAGTGGCTGTAAAATTTTGTGTTTCCACTGATGAATAGATTACTGTTGCACCACATTCTTGCCAGCATTTGATACTGTTAGTGTTTTAACCATTCCGATAGGCATGTTGCATTAATTTTGTTTTGTACTTTCTGTGTTTTATGATACTTTGACATCTTGGGACCTTGCAAGTTAGGGAGAGACTGCTTCTCCTAGGACTAGCTAATTCTTGGAGATAGCAAATGACTCACTTGTGAGTGTGCCTTTCATATGACAATCAACCTAAAACCCGTAATTCTCAACTGTCACCTTTATGGAACTCTCAAACGTAAGTCAATATTTCCCTGCTCTAACCAACCCAATCCAAGTACCAGACAACTTGGGACAGCTCCTCTACCCCAGGGCCCATTAAAATTACTCAAACCAGCCCATCCTTAACCTGCTTATTTTACCTGGCCTATTTCTTCCTGTAAAAACCACACTAACGGTTTTTGTTCATGCTTTCCCAGGTCCCCTTCTGCCTCCTGGCTGACCCTAGTATTGTTCCACGCAGCCCTGCATGGCATGGCATGGCATGCCATATGCCTGCTGTTTCTAGACATTTGTAAGTATAAAAACTTCTTCCTTCATTACAGTCATTTAAAAACACATCGTGGTATCTTATTGTTGTTTAAATTTGCAAATTTCTAATGATATATAATGTTGAACATATTTTCATATGCTTATTTGCCATCTGTGTATCTTTGGTAAGGTATCTGTTCAGATCTTTTGCCCATTTTTTAATTGGGTTGTTTGTTTGCTTATTGTTGAGTTTTAAGTATTCTTTAGCTATTTTGATTATAAGTCCTGTATCAGGTATGTGTTTTGCAAAGATTTTTTCTCCCAGTCTGTGGCTTGTCTTTTCATTCTCTAAACGAAGTTTTTGGCAGAGCAGAAGTTTTAAATTTTAATGTTCAAGGTATCCATTTTTTTTTTCTTATATGCATTGTACTTGTGGTGTTACATCTGAAACATCATTGCCAAACGCAAAGTCAACTAGAATTTTTTCTCATTTTACCGAAGTATAGGGTCTGTATCCAGATTAATTTTTTGCATGTAGATGTCCAGTTGTTCTATTCCTATTTGCTGAAAAGACCATTCTTTCTCCACTGTGTTCCTCTGCCAAAGATTAGTTGACAATATTTGTGTAGTAGATTTCTGGGTTCTTTTTTTTTTTTTTTTTTTGAGATGGTCTTGCTCTGTCATCAAGGCTGGAGTGTGGTGGTATCATGTCAGCTAACTGCAACCTCCACCTCCTGGGTTCAAACGATTCTCCTGCCTTGGTCTTCCAAGGAACTGGAACTACAGGTGCTTGCTACCACGCCTGGCTAATTTTTTGTATTTTCAGTGAAGATGAGGTTTCACCATGTTGACCAGGCTGGTCTCGAACTCCTGGCCTAAAGAGATCTGCCTACCTTGGTCTCCCACAGTGCTGGGATTATAGGCTTGAACCACTACACCTGGCCCTATTGCTGGATTCTTTATTCTGTTCCATTGATCTATTGACCAGTTGATCAGTTGATCAACTTGTCTGTTCTTAGTCATTGTAGCTCTATTGTAAGTCTTAAAGTTGGTTAGTGTCAATCCTGACTTTTTTTTCTTCATTATTATGTTAGCAAATCTAGGTCTTTTATCTTTTGATATGAACTCTAGAATCAGTTTGTCAATATCCACAAAATAACTGTCTAGGATTTTGGTGGGGATTGCTTTGAATCTACAGTTCAAGTTGTGAATAACTGACATTTAATAAATCTGAATCTTTCTATGAACATAGAATATCTCCCAATTTATTCAGATATTGGTTCTTTTTTTAAAAAAAAATTTTAGAGACAAGGTCTCACTCTTTTGCTCAGGCTGGAGTGCAGTGGTGCAGTCAGCTTACTGCAACCTCAAACTCCTGGGGTTAAGTGATCCTCCCACCTCAGCTTCCCCAGCAGCTAGGATTACAGGCATGCATCTCCATGCCTGGATAATGTTTACATTTTTTGTAGAATTGGGGTCTTGCTATGTTGTCCTGGTTGGTCTTGAACTCCTGGCCTTAAGTGATCCTCTTGCCTCAGCCTCCCAAGGTGCTGGGATTACAGATGTGAGCCACAGTGCCCAGCCATAGATCTTTGATTTCTTTAATCAGAGTTTGTAGTTTTTTTCTGTATGACCTGGCACATAATTTATGAGATTTATACCTAAGTATTTCATTTTTGGTGTTGCTAATGTAAATGTTGTGTTTTAATATCAATTCCAATTGATCATTAATGATATATAGGAAAGTAAGTGACTTTTGTATATTATTAACATCATATTCTGAAACCTTACAATAACTGTTTATTTGTTCCAAGAGTTTTTTGGTCGAGTTTTTGGGATTTTCTATGTAGACAACTGTATCATCTGCCAACAAAGTTTTATTTTTCACATCCCAAATTTTGTACTTTTTCTTTTCTTTTCTTGTCTTATTGCATTAGCAAGGTCTTCTAGTATGATGTTGAGTAGGAGTGGTGAGAAGGGAAATCCTTGTCTTGTTTCTGATCTTAGGGCAAAACATGTGGTTTCTTGCAATTAAATATGATGTTAGCTATAAGTATTTTGTAGATGCTCTTTATCAAGTTAAGGAAGTTCCCTTCTATTTCCAGTTTGTTGAGATGTTTTCTCATGAATGGGTCATGACTTTGTCAAATTTTTTTCTTCGTCTATTGATATGATCATATAATTTTTTTTGTTAGCCTGTTGGTGTGATGGATTACATTTAATTAATTTTTGGAATGCTGAACCAGCATTGCATAACTGGAATATGTCCCAACTGGATGTATTGTATAATTCTTTTTAAACATTGCTGGTTTCAGCCCTCTTTTTAATTTTTAGTGTGGTAAAATACAAATAAAATTGTTTATCTTAACCATTTTTAAGTCCACAGTTCAGTAATGTTAAATTATTCACATTTAGTAAAATGATCTCTATCTTCCATCTCAAAACCTTTTTTCATCTTCCCAAATTGAAACTCCATACCTATTTAGCAACAGTTCATCATTTCCTTTTATCCCCAGCTTTTGGCAACCACCATTCTGTCTTCTGCCTCTGAATTTGACTGTTCTAGTTACCTCATATATGCGAAATTATACAATATTTGTCCTTTTATGACTCAGGCTTATTTCACTTAGCATAATGTCTTCAAAATTAAACCACATTGTAGCATGTATCAGAAATTCATTCTGTTTTAGGCTGAATAATATTCCACTGTATGTATACACCACAGTTTGTTTACTCATTTATCTATCAGTGAGCACTTGGGTTGTTTCCATGTTTTTACTATTATGAATAATGTTCTATGAACAATGATATTCCTGTATTTCTGTCTTTATGCCAGTATCACACTATTTTGATTACTGTAACTTTGAAATAAAGACACTTACAACTATGAACTTTGTTCTTTTACAAGATTGATTTGGCTATATGTGGTCCCTTGAAATTTGATACAAATTTTAGAATGCATTTTTTATTTCTGCAAAAAATAACTGGAATATCCATAGGGATTACATTCAATCTGTAGATTGCCTTGGGCAATATTAACATCTTAACAATATCAAGTCTTCCAATTTAATAACACAGGAATTTTTTTTCTTACAATTTATTAGTGTCTTCTTTAATATATTTAAGCAACATTTTGCAGTTTTTACTATACAAGTCTTTTGCCTCCTCAGTTATATTAATTCCTAAGTGTTTTTGTTGTTTTTGGCTGGGGGACATGCTATTGTAAATTAAATTATTTTCTTAATTTACTTTTCAGATTATTAATTGCTAGTGTATAGAAATGGAACTTATTTTCGCTTGCTGATTTTGCAACATTCCTGAATTGGTTTATTAGCTCTACCAGATTTGTGTGGAATCTTTTATTTATTTATTTATTTACTTATTATACTTTAAGTTCTGGGGTACATGAGCATCAATTCATGCTGCGCTGCCTCCTTTCCCTCAATAAATCTTATACCCTCATCATGGTTTTCTTTTTTCTCTTTTTTGAGACAGAGTCTTGCTCTGTCACCCAGGCTGGAGTGCAGTGGCGCAATCTCAGCTCACTGCAATCTCTGCCTCCTGGGTTCAAGTGATTCTCCTGTCTCAGCCTCCTGAGTAGCTATTACAGGCACACACCACCATACCAGGCTAGTTTTTGTATTTTTAGTAGAGATGGGATTTCACTATGTTGGTCAAGCTGGTGTCGAACTCCTGACCTCGTGATCTGCCTGCCTCGGCCTCCCAAAGTGCTGGGATTACAGGTGTGAGCCGCCGTGCCGGGCCTCATGGTGGTTTTCTACAAAAGTTCACTGAGGAAGAGTAAGAAAATTTAGCCTAGTTTAAAGATAGCATTGTCCAGAAGCAGACTATGACTACGTTACAGCCCGACACAGCGTAGTGGGGAAGGGAAATTAGGTCTAGTGAATATCTCAGGTCCAGAATTAGAAGCAGTACTTTTAGTTGTCTCCTTTTTTCTGGAGTAAGGTATCAGATGAGAAGTATGGATCTACACTGATCGGTGGACAGTGGCTAACGGTTTATAGAGGGTCAGGGACTTCAAGTGATTAAGAGTATTGATGAGGAGGTGATTGTCCAGAAGATGTAAAAGAGAAGTATGTATCTGGCTTTTTGAGGAAGAAGGATCTTAATGCTCAGATAGAGAAGACTTGTTTCATGAATGTTATTTAACTCCTTTCTTATGATTCCTTAGTGCTTGCTTGAGCAAGTAAATAAAGTAGCAAAAATGTGGGGATAAGAGGTTATGTATGTTGGATTAGTTAGATTACGTTAGACAGTGATAACAAACAGATACCAGATTTTCAATGACCTAAATAAACATAGTAAAAATGTATTTGTTGTGTTCATCACCATTCAAGACACATTTTTTTTTTTCTGGTAGGTAGGTGGCCCAGGCTCATAAAAGACTTTCATGTTTACTAGAATGTCTGCTAACATTTTCTAGTGAATATGTAAAAGAATATGGTTGGGGCAGTCTATTGAAACAGCAACAGAATGCTATAGTTACCAAGCAAATAGAGAATTAAAATTTGCCTAGAGTCCTGCAAAATTGTTATTCACTACAAGTGACATGTTGCAAATTATTTCTGATATGTTTTGAGGCTTTTGGTCTTTGTAAATATCCAGCCAATGTCTTTGGCATTTGAAAATATTCCTAGAACACTGAAAGGTTGATAATTATTGGTATAAGGCTGATTTGTTTACATGACCATCTTATCTGATGGACTGTGCACTCTCCTAGGACAATGACCATTTTATTTGTCTTTGATTTCTAGTTTCTTAGACAGTGCCTGCTAAAGCAAGGGTGCAGTGAAATTAGGTGAATCCATCCTAAAGGAATTTTGCATTCCTTTCAAAGAATGCACATGGATGGAAGTAGCAAGTCATCAGGCTGAGAAGGCTAGAACTAACATTGAAAACAGAATCCTGAAGTCTTGACTTCTGTGCTGTCAACACACGCTACAGCAGCAGTTCTGAATATGACTCGAGTTGAGTTAAATCTGGGCAGGGCATAGGAGACTGCTTCCTGATGAATATTTAGTTCATGACAGGAAATTGCTTTAGTCTCTGGGCGAGGTGTATGAAGAGTAACATGGAAAACAATAAAAATAAATAAATCTATTTGGAATAATCATCTTTTCATAAGATGCAAAAAAAAAAAAAAAAGCACTTTAAATCACACTGCATGGGAAACTGCTAAAAAAATAGAAAGAAAAAAGAGCTTACTGTATGCATTAGGCAAATTCAATTTGCACATAAATTAGAAACTTGAGTAGCAACAACCCGAAGAGTGGTGAAGAAAAGCTACTGTATCAGCAGGTTTACAATCTAGCCAGTTTGGTATCTTGACTGAGTTATAAATAATGAAACCTCAATCTGTTCTTCAAATATATTTTATGAATAGTTTAGAATTTTTAGAGCATGCGTCATAGGTTCAGAAATAAAGTCTAATTAGCTAAAGGGAAATGTACTAGCATAAAAACATTCTGACTTCATAAAAATTTCTTCTGTGTGCTGATTAAAATGGGTCACGCTCACACCTAGAAAATGCTGCTAATTTTTAGAGGTGTAGTTTCAGGTTAAAGGTTTGTCATAAACTATGTGTGCCACTTGGAGAAAGGCTTTTTCTTTTATGGCTTTCATATGACAGGATCAATATTTTCTTGGTACTTGTTTATTTGTCAGAAGTACAGACAGATAAGTCTCGTATTTTTCAAAAACAGATTCCATTTTCTTCTTTGATGTTATTTCTGAAAGAAATCCTGTATAAAGTAAGATTTTTAAATTCCTATAGTTTATGAATGAAATCACAATTATTCTTTTAAGCCACTAAGAAAACACACACAAACAAAAGCCCAAACTGATAATATAACATTCAGAATTCATTTAAGGAGAGTAGTATGGAGATCAAACCACAGCAGGACAGAATGGCTTGATATGGTTCTAAGGAAGTAGTAAATAGCATGAGTCACTTTTTGTCTCTCAGTGGAGTGTCTTTGATTTAGAAAGTGTGACTTACTATGTTGAAGAAAATGCTAGAACAGAATTACAATAATTTATGCCAGGCAGGATACAGAAAATCTTACCTGGTAGATATTGCTAGCTGTTCAACAAAATATGTCTCCTCTTTTTCCTGGACACAGAGCTAGGCTACATTTCTCAGCCGTCTTGCAGTTAGGTATGGGTGTGTGACTTCATTCTAACCAGTGAACTGTGAGTGATATCTCCAGACAAGGCCCAAAAACTTTCTAAATGGGCTCCTCCATGCTCTTTCCCCTTCTGCCTAATGAATGCAGATGATGATAAGGTATCTAGGAAACTAAGGAACCACAAGATGGAAAGATTGTCAACTGAATCACCATGTAAAAGACAACTCCCTGTTGACAAAGAATACATCTGTCTTCAACTATTAGAGTGAAAAACAAATTGTATGTGTTTGAGCCTCTCTCTGTATCATGTACATGTCTCCATATATACATGTACATATTCTACTAGAACATATATGTTCTAGTAGAATGTGCATATATAAATAGACATATAATAGAATATACATATATGTACATTTCATAGAATATACATATATGTACATTTCACAGAATATACGTATATGTATATGCTGTTAGTTTTAGTGTTAGTCTATACTAATATATCTGGTACATACAGGAATAGTAATTTTCTTGTATCTTAATTTATTGGGAGATAGAGAGTAAAATAGACAGAAAAAAACCTTACAGGTTGGACGGTGCCCACGTGCTTTTTTATAAGGCAAACGCTGCAGGTTTCACTGGGAGTCCCTTACTTAATGCCTAATAAAGATAAATTTTAGCTTTGGTAAGACAGGTGATGAAATCTGTAGCACTGGAAGAATGTATTCTCTGGAACACAGGGTGACTTAACAGTGCGGTACCTAGATTTCTCAGTTTCTAGTCTCCTATTTTATTTCCTAAGGTGTCCAGGTTTTGAGAGCTTTGGCTCTGTCATAATTACAATTTAAAGACCCATTCAAAAAGCAACAAGGACAAGTTTCTCTTTCACAGAAAACTCTTACACATCTCCATTTGTATGCAATGTTTTTGTTTTCATGTATTTTTTTGTTGCTGTCACTGATATGCTAATGATATGCTATTGCTATCTGGAATGCATTCAGCTACACACCACTGATTTCATTTTTGTGCAGAGAAGCAAAAACCTGAGACTTTAGCCATGACTATAATCTTCTGCTCAGTGAAGAAAGGCTGGGAGGCACAGATTTAGATATATGTATACAAAAAAAAAGAGATGGTGATAATCTTATTAACCTTGAATTTTTCATCTCCTTTGAGTCTTCATGTTGCAGAGTGAGAATTCTGGCAGGTGGTGGCCAAATTTTAATTTTGTTGTTGATTTACTACAAACTCAATACTCTTTCAGGAAATGAAAGGGGGAAACTGCTTATATGGAAACAAATCAGAAACTGAAATTTCAAAAGCAATTTTTAAAAATTAGTGTGCTGCTAACCAAAACAGAAATTATTCTGTTTCTTTTAATACTTGTTATAGAATCAAAATATATGACCAAATGATGTATGCAAGTTTGTATGTGTTTATGTATGTTCTTCATTATTTAACATTTAACATTTAATTTTTAAAACAATCCCCAAAGAAACATCCATATTTTAGAAAAATAAGACACCATAGATATCCATGTGTTTCAGTAATTATCCTTAAAGAAGTTGTGGAAAATGTTTTATGTCAATTTAAGAAACATTTAGGCTGGGTGTGGTGGCTCATGCCTGTAATCCCATCACTTTGGGAGGCCACAGTGGGAAGATACTTGAGCCCAGAAGATTGAGGCTACTGTGAGCTATGATGGCACCACTGTACTCCAGCCTGGATGATAGAGTGAGGCTCTGTCTCAAAAAAAAAAAAAAGAAAAAGAGAAAAAGAGAAAAAGTTGGCTCTCATTTAATGAGAGCCAACTAGGCACTGAGCTAGCTGATGGAGATATAGGTATGATTAGACAATTAGACATACTCCATGGCTTCAGCATCAGAGAGGTTCCATCTGACAAGCCAGAAGTGAATTTTAATTGACAAGACAGTTTCTACCTTACTTGGGACAAGTGATCCCGTTCTTAGGATTTTGCTTATACACCTGCTAAACTAAATATCAAATTTCCTTGTACTGAGAAGCTGCATAAACTGTAGCTTTGGAATTAGAAACTTGAGTTCAAATTCTTGATTTCAACACATAGAGCTCTGTTTTGAACAAGATTTGTTTAGGCATGTTACTTAACTCCACTCTACCTTGGGTTCCTCATTTGAAAATGTGTACAGTAAGAGAATCTAATATTATTATAAAGAAATAACTTAGCAAGTGCTATATTTATGGTAAGTTATCAAAAATAATAGTTGAAAAAAGAGGGAATATTGTGTACAGTGATTTTGCAGCATTGAGCAAATAACTGAGAAAATTAACTTGTTTTAGTACAAATTAAACATACAGCATTTTCAACATATATAGTTTCATACTACTCATAGAACTCTTTTGAAGCCAAAGAGCTCACCTTTCTAGAGGAAGATGTTGATTTTCAGATGGGTTAAGCGATATACTCAAGATCATTGAACCCGTAAGCGGCAGGAATTGATTGAGATTTTGATCCAAATGTAAGTGATTCTACAGCACCTCATTGTGTTCCTAGAAAGTTAAATTGTTAAGCAATGGTAAAGGTTTTTACCAGCAATGAAAATATTCATACAAACAGGTCTTTGAAAAAAACACAAATATAACGAACTATCCAAGTGAAGCTCAAAATTATCTCATCTTAAACTTAGACTCCTTAAATGTCAGTTTCCACTTAGGAACCATTGTTGGGTATGTTCCCAGGCAAGCAGAGCTGAAAAGCTAGAGTTGCTTTAAAAGTATGTGCACGGCCCAACCTGTATTACTATGTGGGATGGTCTTGGGTAGAGCCTTCCTCTAATGTTTGACAGGTCATGTATCCTGAGGCAGATAGTATAAGCCACTATTCACTGTTTCTATTTGTACTTAAGTGTCTGACTGAACAGTGACTGGGAGAAAATAATCCAACTACCTACAGTCTCTATGTGTGTTGCTATGTGAGTCCTAGAGTAGAAGGAAGAGTAGCCCTGGGTTGGAGACCAGGGTTGTAAATTTGTCTTGGGAGAAATAATTTCCTTTGGGTGATGTACACCAGCTTTACCCACACGGTCAGAAAATCTTATTTCTCTTTTTATCTCTCATTGTCCTTGCATTAAAATATTCCCTTCCTAACCACCAATACCCCCACCATTTTATTTTAGACTAATAAAATTCCACTTACTCTTTCTATAAAAGAAAGCATTTCTGTCTTTAATGAAGGTGGTGAATTATTGCTTAAGGGGTGGTTTTCTGGCTGAGAAAAGGAGCTAACACTCAAATTATTAAGATATGTTCATAAGCGAACAGAGCGTGATGTTTTAATTCTTTACTACTAGAGATTTTAGTAATATTTAAAGTCCTTCTAAATATTTAATAGGGAAAAAAGTTTACTGCTTACTCCCAAAATTCATTGAAACTCACAAAAACAAATACTAGAGTACCTAACAATTGTCTAAAAGGGATTATTAGATCTTTTCTAAAGGATATTTTGGGATCCTTAAACCATGAAAGTGGCTCCTAAGTTTCACAAGGCAGCCTCTCATTATTATTTACCTCAAATTAGAGATTTCTTAAAATTCTTTGTAAAATTGGGCAAGTGCAGGTTGAGACAAGTGGCATTTAACAATTGTACTGTGGAACACGTTTTTCAAGACAAAAAATGGTGGCAAATGTGTATACATAATGATTTTGAGCAGCTCTATCCAATTGAACTTTCTGAGATGAAGGAAATATCCAATATGGTAGCCACTAGCCACATACTGAGCAACTGAAATACAGCTAGTGTGGTTCTAGTTTAATTTTAACTTTAATTAAAGTTATATTTAAATAGCCGGTGGTTCCTGTATTGGATAGTGCAGCTTTAGAGAGATCACTAATGTTATTTTGTTATTGCTCTGTAGTGATTTAAAGAGATCATAAGATTTAGGTAATAGGTCTTAAACTCTAGGAGATTATGGCAGCAGCCGTTTCACCTGCAGCTTGTAGTACTTACTTTGAAAATTTCTTTTTAGATTGAAACTTCTGAATAATTCCAAAGTAGGAAAAGAAAGTGTTCTTTGTTTAAATATGTCCATTTAAGAAAATTGTTGCTACCATTTCCTAGTTTATTTTAAATACTTTAGCCTATCATTTATTTCTTTTCAGGGATAAATTTGGGTTTAGATTTCTATCCAATGATGGGAAGTCATGCCTCACAGATCTGACAGGTTTCACATGAGAGCATGTTGACATATTTATTGGCTACAATGGGTATAATAAAATGGACAAAATGATCAAAAGATAAGGTAGTTCATGCAGAATGTGGTCCCATTATTTTGCAATATGAAAAACCCTCATCTCACTGCAGATCAAAAAGCATTTCACAGATTCCCCAAACAAACATAAATAAGAGAAGAAACATAAAACTACATAACTCCATGAAATAATGTTCAGCAGCAGTGTGAAACGTAATGTTCAGATTAAGTCATTAAGTTGAACAGAATCAGCGCATGAAGAAGTCAAAAGTTCTAAGAAACCAGTCATCCCACTCTATTTGGAATTTTTTTATATACCTACATTGAGAGACTTGTCTGCTCAAGAAGCAGCAAACTGCATGGGTCCTGGATGTAACAGAAACACAAGAGGCTCTGTGTGAGAAATGTGCTAATCCCCCCTGCTCTGAAGAAATTCCTGTCTCCTAGGGAGTTTGGACCTGCATCACTATTCATTATGTGAAGTGAATATCAAGGATGAAAAATCAAGGGAAACAAAGTTCTTTGAATTGGAGTAATTCATACACAGGGATGGACTTAAATCTAATAAGTATTAAAACAACAATAACAAATACACACACGCATACTCTCTCTCTCTGAAATGTAAAATGAAAACCAGCTGTACTCAGCAAAAAACAGTTTTTTAGACCTCCCTTAAGTGATAATTGAATCTAATGTTATACTCAAAAGAATAGAGAGGACAACTCTTTTTCATACTTTGAACAGAAGTTTACTCGTTGATTTCCCTCAATTAGACTTTTCTGAAGTCTCTTTTGAAGGTAGTTGGAAATAGACTATAAATGAGTGGAATAAATTAGAACATGCTCTTTGAAATAAAAATGGAAAGAAATATCTGAAAAATTTTGGTCATAAACTATTTTTACTTGAACTTGCTAGATAATCACTCATATCATTCATTGACACGCTGTGTACACAGCGTAACTTATGTACGTTAAAGTTACAGATAAAGCATGGGCTGTGGGAAGTAGCATCTTAATGTGGAAAACAATTTTATCTTTATTTATGTTCCCTTGTAATTTTTATTTGATAGTGTTTCTTGATGAAAACTCTTTTTAGTGACTCCTGGTCTCTAATTTTGTCAAACTTTTTATCAAAAAGAAGAGTGCAGAAAACCGACCAGAAGCAATTATTTCATGAAGTAGGCTTATTTCTGCCGTAAGCTGCAGGAAATAAGGCTAGAAAGCATTCCCTTGGATCATTATTATTTTTATTATGGTAAAAACCACATAACATACATTTTACCATTTTAACATTTTTTGAGTCTACAAGGTTGTAGTGTTATGTATATTCACATTGTTGTGCAAGAGATCTCTAGAACCCTTTTCCGTCTCTATGATTTGTACTACTGTAGATACTTTATATAAGTGGAATCACACATCATTTGTCCTTCTATGACTGGCTTACTTCGCTTAGCATATGTCTTCAGCGTTCATTCACATTGTTGCATATGACAGAATTTCCCTTTTAAAATGCCGCATAGCATTGCATTGTGTATGTACCACATTTCCTTTATCCATATATTTGTTGATGGAGATTTGGTTTGCTTCCACTTTTAGCTATTGTGAATAATGCTGCAATGAACAGGAGTGTGCAGATATCTCTTAGAGACCCTGCTTTGAATTCTTTTGGATTCAAAATACATACCCAGAACTGAGACTGGTGGATACATGGTAATACTATTTTTAATTTTTTGAGGAACCATCCGTCTGTTTTCCACAATAGCTGGACTATTTTATACTCCCACAACAGTGCACAAGGGTTGCAATATCTGCACATCTTCACCAACACTTGTTATTTTCTGTTCCTTTGATAGTGGCAATTCTAATGGGTGTGAAGTCATATCTCATTGTAGTTTTGGTTTGCATTTCTCTTATGATTAGTGATGTTGAGCATCTTTTTATAGGCTTATTGGCCATTTGTACTTCTTCTTTGGAGAACTATCTAAGTCCTCAGTCCTTTAAATTGGGTCATTTGTTTTTTTGTTGTTGAATTGTAGGGGTTCCTTATATATTCTAGTTATTAACCCTATATCAAATACTTGTCTTGCAAATATTTCTTCTCATTTCATAAGTTGCTTTTTTCTCTGTGTTATTTCCTTTGCTAGCTTTTAGTTTGATACAGTCCCATTTATCTATTTTTTTCTTTTGTTGCCTGTGATTTTGTCATATGTGTCATATCCAAAAATTGTGTCACATCTAATGTCTTGAGCCTCTTTCCCTATGTTTTGCTCTAGGAGTTCTGTAGCTTTTGGGCTTATGTTTAACTTATTTTGAGTTAATTTTTGTATATAATGTTAAGGGTCCAAAATAATTTTTTTGCATGTGCGTATTCAGTTTTCCCAATACTACCTGTTAAAGACACTGTCCTTTCCCCATTGTGTAGTATTGGCATCTATATATTATATATATATGGGTTTATTTCTGGCTCTCTCTTTTGTTCCATTAATTCAGATATTTAACTTTATGCTAGTACTACACCATCTGAATTACTGTTGCTTTGGTGTATGTTTTGAAATCAGGAAATGTGAGGCCTCCAAATTTTCCTTCTTTTCCAGATTGTTTTGGTTATTTGGGGTCTCTTGAAAATCCATATGAATATTAGGATTTTTTTTTCTTTTTTTACAAAAATGTCATTGGGATTTTAATAGGGATTACATTGAATTTTTAGGTAGCTGTGGGTAGTATAGACATTTTAATAGTATTAAATATCCCAGTCCATGAGCATGAGATTTACTTGTATCTTTTAAAATTTATTTTAGGAATGTTTTATAGTTTTCAATGTGTAATTTATGTGCTCCCTTGGTTAAATTTATTCATAAGTACTTTATCTTTTTTGATGCTATAGTAAATGGGATTGTTTATTTTTTTTTTAGGATTGACTCGCCTCTGAATTTCTTTTTTTTCTTTCTTTTTCTTTTTCTTTTTCTTTTGAGAACAAAGTCTTGCTCTGTTGCCCAGGCTGGAGTGCAGAGGCGTGATCAGTCAGCCTTGACCTCCTAGGCTCAAGCAATCCTGGTGCCTTTGCCACCTAAGTAGCTGGAACGTGCCACCACACCTGGCTAATTTTTTTGATTATTAGAAGAGATGAGGTCTTGGTATGTTGCCCAGGCTGGTCTTGAGCCCAAATGATCCTTCTTCCTCAGGTTCCAAAAGTGCTGTGATTACAGGCATGAGCCACCTTGTCCAGCCTTTGAATTCTTAAGTAGGCAACTTAATGTTCCAATATGAAAATAAGCAGCTGACCCTCTTAAATTCTTTATTAACAAGGCAAGAAGTCAGAACAAAAGACATTATTTTATCACCAATGCAGCTCCTTCAGTGTTGGATATTCTGATTTGAATACAGGGAAATTTTTTTTTAACACTCTATGGTGTTTGCTATGTACTAGAAGACAAACGTAATAATTATCATTTTCAGTGAAAACTGTATTAGAAGTCAGGAATCTGATTAAATATTCTTTTTCATCATAACATGGAGAAAATCATGGACCTTTTGGAAAACAGTATACTGAGTTAATCACACCACATTAATAACAATTTTGGATTTATATATCTATATAATAGTGCAAAATATACTGTATACTTTGCACTCTTACTATATCTATTTATATAGACCTGTCATGTTATTTTTTTTTTCTGAATTTATGTGGTAAACTATCTTTAAAGGCATAAAGAAATTTCTGTCAATGAAAATATCCCAAATTTTTATTCATTTGATGATCTACATACCAATGGTTTGGTTTAGAATTTTTTGATGTTATAATGGTTTGAAAGTAATGTGCATTTACTAAAAGCTATATTTCAAATTTGCAATTTTGATCTCTTCTTGGGCTAGCAATAAGCCCTGCGATACTCTCTCATGCTGAGCAATAGCAGTGACCAATTCTTTCAGTCTGCCACACAATCACAGGGATAAACAACAGATATATTCTACAGTGCACTGTGTTGCCAGATGATTTTCTCCATCTTTAGACTAATGCAATTGTTCTAAGCACATTTAAGATAAATTAAGAGGAGCTATGATCTTCAGTAGGTTAGGTATAGTAAATGCTTTTTCAACATAACAATGTTTTTAACTTATTATGGGTTTGTCAGGATGTAGCCCCACTGTAAGTTAAGGAGCATTTGTCTATCCTTATTGCATCTCTACCACATGCTGCTGAAAAAGGTAGACTAAGTATCTGCTAGCAGACCTTTTTGCTAGTAAAGGCAGAAACAGAGAACAAACCAGTAAACAAATTGAGTAAGACAACTTCAGATTATAAATTCCATGACCGAAATAATATAGGGGGATGGGATAAAAAGAGATTGCAGGAATGGGAGGTAGTTGGTTTTGGTGGGGAGACACAGTTTTCCTGAAAAGAGAGCACTCTAGAGAAGATGGGAAGAAAAAAAAAAGGAAAAATGGTCATGTCAAGATTTGGGAACAGGACTCATCTGCACAGGGGAATGAATAAGAGTGCAAATCTCTAGGCATCAATGACCTTGGCACATTCAACACAAATAAATTTGGTGTCGCTGGAATTAAGCAAATAAAAAGAATGGTAAGAGTTGAAACCAGAGGGATGAAGGGATCAGTTGATGCAAGGATCTGTAGACCATGGAGAGCAGTTTGAATTTTAAGTATAATCAGAAGCCACTGGAGGGTTTTAGGCTCGTCTGTGGAAATGAAATGATATAAGCTGTATGGTCAAAAGAAAATTGTTGACTGTTGAACAGAGAATGAATGTAAGGACCAAGAGTGGACGTAGTTAGAGCTGATGGTGGCTTTGATGAGGCTAGGCTTCTACTTTTGGTCCATAGATCTTACTAAGTGACAGATTGCTCAAATAATGTGCAGCAAAATCAATGAATGAAAAAAACAAGGAGCATATGTGATTTATTGGGCATACTAGTGCTTTACTAAATGAACTTCATGACTTCCCTTTGAGGTAAACTTTTGGATATTCCATTTGGATGGTGACTTAGAAATAATCATCAAACTTGTTTTTACAGGAAGATAAGAGAAGGTAAATTCATTTAAAACAGACAAATTAAAAAGACTTCTACCACTTTGTGGGTAGGGAGTTGTATTTTTCACCTGAAACGACTGAAAAAAATATTTTTACAGGAAATTGATTTAATTGAAGCTATTGTTAGTCACTGCAAATATGTTTGGTTCATGCCACGGTTCCTAGAAATTTATACATGGGTTCAGAGTGTTGTTCAGGCACCAGAAAATAAACCTCCAAGCTATTTACTACCTCCATGATATATAAAGTTTGCGGCTTTGATTTTGTGTGATTATGTTCAGCAATGGTGACCTTTAGAGGCAACAATATTGAAGTGTAATGAGGAGATGTTTGATCACTGGTATACAATGAAGAGTTGGTGCTACTTCCCCATTTCTTCCTGGATTTTTTGAAATTCAACTGACAGGCTTTAACCTTTAGACTGCTGAGTTATAAAATGTATAGGGATTTAGGCTGTTTATACAACACGTTAGATATATGAAATTTTTAGACAGTGTAGCTTCCTTTATTATCTGGTAAAATGATTTTGTATATTTAATAATATCAGTCACCGGTAACCATGACAGGCTGCACTCGGGTATATCATGAAATATATAAAATATAGGTTGATGAAAGTAGGAGTAGGGGCCATCACGTAAAATAAATAGACAGTGGGCATTCTCCGTAGACCAGGCATTTTCAAAACAGATGGATAATGCTCCTCTACTTCTGTTTCCTTTCCATCCAGGGTAGCATAGAAGCTAGTAAGAAATGACCTGTGAGTTTTGCTTGCTAAAAATTCCCTTGAACTCGAGTATGTTTTAAATAAAGGAAAGGTAAGAGAAAAGTGCTAATGGATTCGAGGCTGTGATTACAAGCCTCCTTTGGAGGTATAATGGTTGATGGGAATGTTGGTGAGGGAGAAAGGAAACCAATGAGAACAGAAGCTCAGGATCTGTGGCCTCACTATGGTTTGAATGATTCATAGTAGTGTAAGAGCCCCCAAATAAATTATTCCTAGTTCTTTTTTAGAAATCATTTTACTAAATTGCTGATTTCTTGGCTGATGCAATTAGGACTAATGACAAAGCAACAAGCTTTTCCTGATTAACTATAGGCTTTTGATCCCCTAGGTAAGAAAATATAGAGTACAGTCCTCTATTGGGATTGGTTCCAGGACCTCCCTTGGTTATCAAAATCTGCAGGTAATCACTCAAGTACTGCCTGATATAAAATGGCATAGTATTTAGATGTAACCTAACTTATATTCTTTTGTATATTTACACTCATCTCTAGATTACTTATAATATAATGTAAATCCTATGTAAATAGTTGTTACAATCTATTGTTTAGAGAATGATGACAAGAAAAAAGTCTGTACATGTTCAGTATAGACACAACTTTGTTTAGAATATCTTCTACTTGTGGTTGGTTGAATCCATGAATGCAGAGCCCACAGTTATGGGGGGGCAACTATGTAGAACAATGTGTCTGATTTCCAAATAAGCTTATGATTAGAAGCATATGTATTAGTGATAAGAATTTAAATTGTAGGCAGAAATAATTTATCTTAGGTATTAGTTTAAAAACATATATAAAAGAAATAGAGAATTAAATATAGAAACTATTTTTGGGCATTTATGTAAATAAGAAATTTCCACCAAAATGGAATGTTCATGCCCCTTGCTTAGTTGATAATACCATAGCAACAAAATACATTTATTAAATGCCAAGTTACATTGGAATATTCTAAGAGATGAGTCAACAAGCATGATCATTGGCTTCTATGACCTCGTTCTTTTGAAGGCAAGTTCTAATCTTACTTCTTTTTGTACCCTTTCTTGCACAGAACCTGGAAGATAGACACCAAGTAAATTTACACTGAATGAATAAAGGAATGATTGAAGATTAACATTACCAAAGAAAAATTAAATGCCTTAACAAATAACATAATTAAAAAATTGATATTTTGTATTCCATATAGAAAAAAGAGGACAATATGAATAATGTAGCATGTTTCCTAAAGAAAATCAAGTTCATTAGACGTTTACAAAAGCTGGAGCCAAGCAGATACTTTGAAATGTAGTTCAATTGGGTCAGAAAATGTTGGCAAACATTTAGAATTCAGGAGTGTGAAATTCAAAAGTGTAGTTAGAAGAAGGACTTGGTGATATGTAGACTTAAGATGTTTTCTTTGAGTATTTTGCATATCCTTGTATTCAAGCCCTTTTAAAAGGCATAGGTTTTTGGAGTCCCATATAAAATAAAAGAACTCACTGCCAAATCTTGAGCTGTTTTTCTGTATATTTCCAATATTAGTATCAGACAATAGTAATCTCTGATATTTAGAATGTGAATATTTTGAGAGTAGTTATTCCTGTCTTCTCTTGAGAGACCTGAGAATCAACTGGTGAGAAAGAGCCTCAAAAATTGTCTTGTTGGGAATGTTGGTTTCCCCATGATTCTAGGCAGAATATATTCGACCCATCAGGAAAATGGCTAGTTATCCTATGGTGATATCTTATAGTCTTACAGGTAAGACTATACTTACACACTACAAAATCCCATGAGGCTTTTCTTCTCTGTCTCCAATTATATACCCACTTTGTATTATTGTCTAGATTAGTGGCTTTCAAACTGTCCTGTGAGGACAGGACCAATCAAACTCTCTATAGGTGCTTTAGCAGTGGGGGTTGAAGGTGTAGTGAGTGAGACCAGCTTCCCTTGACTTTCTTTAGATAGAGAAGTTCTACTTGATAAGATTGCATTTGACAAAAAGACCTCTGGTGCTAAAATAAAAGTTGGAACCTATGAGTACATAAAGAAATACCCATTTTGGTTCAGTTTGGAGGCTGAGAGATATAGGCAGAGGTATTTTTTTTATAGACTATTCCCTATAACTTAATTTTTCTTCAACTGGAATTTCTATTAAATTTTCACTTTTACTTTAAATATTAGATATTTTGAAAGTTCAGAGAATATAGCAATAGCAAGACTTGATTACAGTTTGAAGACGGTATATAATTTGGAGGGCCCTCTTAATAAATACAATACAGAACTTTGAATATTGAATTCCCAGGACCTCTGCTAGATCCTCGGAAGAGGTCCATGTAACTGAGGGGCCTGAATCTTCATTGGCTTCATAGGAAAACCTACTTCAAATTAGACATGCGGAAAGAAAGATTGTTAATATCAGTGAGTGCTTTTTAACGTGCATTTCATTTATTTAAGTTCTAGAAAAGCAGAAGGATAGTTGTGCAAAAGTAACCAGATTTAAATTATTTTTTAAACCTGAAGATTAGAAGAGGACATTTATTAAAAATGAAATATATATTTTAAATGACCACGAGTTATGAAGTCTTCGTTACTTAAGTAATTACATAAAGGAGATGAGGAAATGTTGAAATGGCATTGAATAATAATGAGAACAGGAGCAGATCTAAGTGTTGTGTGTTATGACTACATTATGAGGCCTGATTCAAGGTATAATAGGATGAGAATTCACTGAAGTAAGGGCAGGCAAAACAGATCCTGAAATCCACTCCATGACTCTCCAACATGATGCAAGTGTCCAAATTCAGTGTCTTTGGAACTTCAATTTCTAAGCCTTTTATACTGTTACTAGAAACTATTTTAAAAATTCAGAATTTTCTTATCTAAATGAGATAAAATCTAGAATTGTTGTGTTACATTGTAAGCATTTGAGAGCCCAGGGTAGTTAATTTTATTTATAATTATGGTTGGTGAAATAATCTTGTTCTTTTATTATTTTAAATTAATATTCAATGAATACTTAGTATGTACCAGACACTTTACATACATGATTTCATTTCATCCTCACATTAGTTAATGAGATAGGTTGTTGAGGAATTTCACTGGTGAGTATTTTCCCAGGGTCACCAGGCTTGAGTGTGGTGGTGATGGAATTTTTACTTAGGCTGTCTGACTTTAGTGCTTGTATTCTTAGTTACGATGCCATATTAATAAGAAAGCAATTATTAACAAGTAATGTATTTGCTTGAGCTGCCATAACAAAGTACTACAGACTGGTTGGCCCGAACAACAGAAATTTATTTGCTCCCAGTTTGGGAGACTAGAAGTTCAAGATCAAGATGCCATCAGGACTGGTATCTGGTGGATACTTTCCCCTTGGGTCCAAGATGGCTGCCTTCTCACTGCATGCTCACATGGTATTCTTTGTGCAAGAAGAGAGAGCAAGTGAGCTCTCTGGTATCTCTTCTTATAAGGACACTAATCCTATTGAATCAGGTCCCTATTTTTGTAGCCTCATTTAATCTTAATTACTTCCTTGGAGACCCCATCTCCAACTATAGCCACACTGAGAGTTAGGGCTTCAATGCTTCAATATATGAGTCTTGAGAAGGATACAATAGTTCAGTCCATAACAGATAACTCTCCTTACTTTTCATAATAGAGCTATTCTTCAAGTTAATTACATCTTGGTCTATGTATAAGAATGGCCACTTACACACTGCTTTCGTCCTCTGACTCACATGGAGGCTGCTTCTAACTTCCATCCAACCATTCCCTTGAGAGAGTATCTCCACTGTCCAGGCACGGGGCCCCACCTGCTGACTGCTGGGGAGACTATGACTATGTGATCTTCTCAACCAGTCCCAGTTCCTTATATCTTTCTCTGCATGGAGCAAGAAGAGACCTGGAGCCTGAAGGACTGTCTTTTCACTTATTTTCCTTTATCTTTCATTTCTGGCAGTTTTGATATTTCTACTTCAGATAATGGTTCTGATATGTACTCAATATTCTAACTCATTTTCTCCTTCACTATGCTTCTTGTCTACTTAGCTGTTTTTTTTTTTTTTCCTGTTTGTTTGAGATGGAGTCTCACTCTATTGCTCAGGCTGGAGTGCAGTGGTCCGATCTTGGCTCACTGCAAGCTCCACCCCCAGGGTTCTAGCAATTCCCCTGCCCCAGCTTCTTGATTAGCTGGGATTACAGATGCCTGCCACTGTGCCCAGCTAATTTTTGTATTTTTAGTAGAGACGGGGTTTCAACATCTTGGCCAGGCTGGTCCTGAACTCCTGACCTCATGATCCACCTGCCTGGCCTCCCATAGTGCTGGGATTATAGGTGTGAGCTACTGTGCCTGGCCAGCTCTTTTTTTTTTTTAAAGAAAAAATATTTCCCATATTCATTTTACCTGTGAATAGTAAAAGAACCAACACAAATCAAAACAAAATAAAATCTTGCTACTAATCATGATGGACAAATGAATGGGCTTTTCTGAGGATAAGCCTGTTTCAAGGAAAAATAAAACCTTAGATTTAGACAAAAATCTTCAAACGAGAATGACTCAGGATTTTACTTCATAGAGTGAGTGGCAATTCCTGTGGTTTTCAAGTAACTAGCAAAGGTCGCTATCAGTGAAGATGCCAACAACAAGCACAAAGGTAGGATCCAAGGTCCTGAGTCACATAAATGGGTGGTAGTTTCGCTTGTTTGTCTATTAAATGGGAAGGTTGAACTAAATGACTAAAGGTCCCTCTAGGTTTAAAACCTAATGTTATTCAGTGAAGTAGACCTCACACCAGGCTTTTCTTGCTCTATGCTTTCTCTCCTCTACCATGTTCATTTTTGTAGGGGAAATTCTGGGAGTAAGTGTTATAGTTGCCTCAGGAAGCCCTGGCTTCAAAGGCTGGGAGTGGGGCAAATGAAGAGGAGGGAATGAAGTTGAAAACCTCAACACTTTCTCCCAATCCCCTCAGAACATTTTGGCCTTGTTGCTATTCATTTGCCTTTTGAAACAGTCTCCTCTCTTGTATCCTGTGAAACCAAGCATCTTGGTTCTGTTTGAGCATTCTCTCTGCTTTCTCAAGAGCTCATCTTCCTCCCCTTACCCCTTAAAAGAGGAAATTCCCCAGAGCTCTGTCCTTAGGTTTATGTTTTCTCTCTGCATACTCATGCACTAAACTTGGTGCCTTCATGTTCTCAAGTGAGAGTGCTAATGTGAGGTTTTTAACTTGTGGGCTGATGTCAATCTCTGCCCATAACCCTCCTCCCAGTCACCAAGTTATTAAACCCAAACGGTCTTCCTAAAGCTCAGCCCTCCACCCCACATGTCTTTACATCCAGCCAGGTAGCAAGTCCTGTCATTTTAACTCTGAAATGCCATTTAAATCTCTTGCGCCTTATCCTAACTTGTTAGGTTCAAGGAACCTCATAAGTACTCTGCAAGGTATTTCTGAATAATAGGTGACCATCAGGAGAATCTCCTCCAAACTGCTATGATCACATGAGTCCCTTACTGTTATCTGAACCCTGCTTCTAAGTACAGCCTTATGAATGGCTTTGGAGGCTAACCACAACCTGACTCCAAGCCAACTTTCTAGAGCCCCATCTTGCACTTCTCCGTCACCCAGCCCATCCACTTCTCCCTTACCCAGCAACACAGACTCCGTGCCGTGCTTCAGACAAGACCACTGCTTTCCTACTAGCGGTCATTTATGCTGTTCCCTGCACCCAGAACAAACTTCACTTGTTCATAAAATTCAGCTCAAATCACATTTTCTTCTTGGATATACTTTAGCTACTCAATTCCCAAATTCTCTCTCATCTTTTGGATTTTCTATAGCTCTTAACATTTTCTCCCAATCAACAGAATAATTTACATCCAGTGCAGAATATCTAGAAATTAGAGAAAATCAGTGGAAACACACGACCTTTTAAAAGAAAAATACTGCTAACATTTGGATATATATGTAGTTCCAGTATTTTCCCATTTGTGTTTTTATGCAGAAGTAATATAATATGTATTCTAATTTTTAATCAGATCTTACTACTTTTATATATATTTGGAACATTTTTCTTATCAAAAGATGTTGTTTAACAATATGATATTTAGTAACCCATTAGCCTTTAAAAATTCTCTTAAAATCAACATTTACAACATTCTACTTTGGACTCTGATTTGATTCCAGGTCTATTTTAGGTACTAAAGTTTCAATTTTTTTTTATTTTAGAAACCATTCAACAAGGTATTTCAAATACCTCCTAGAGAGTCTTAGTCCCAGAAGGAGAATATAGGGGTGTTCACCCTTGAGATCAACCAATAAGCATAACTATCCTTTAAAAAAATCGAAGTCTTTAGAAAGGTTACCTGCTTGGATCTGCCTACTGGGTGCCTTGCTCCTCTCTCTAGCATAAATATTTTGGCCACTGTATTATCCTAAGTCTTCCCCTTATAACTTTCCAAGTTCAGAATTTTTATAGCATTAACATGACATGGCAGAAAGCCAGGATATAAACAGAATCTCCTGCAAAAATGAAAACAAAGTTATCCTTATTTGGATAAGGATTTTCTTCCATATTTGGACATATTAGCTTTTTTTGAACGATTAGAGTTGCACAATAGTTACATAATACCTAGGACAAAAACTGAGATTTCATTCACTTTATGTTTTGGTTTAAGCCAATTTAAAACTATATTGCTTCGTTTCTGCTTTTAAAAACCAGAACATTAGAGGGAAATGCTTACCTATGTGTAACAAGGCTAAGTTAAATATTGCAATGTGCTCTCTGATATTGCTGATTTCCATTGCTGGTGAGGGCTATTCAGTGTTTATCAGCTGAGATTTTACATTTTTGTTGTATGCTATTTTAAGGCAGGAAAAAGTTCTTTTCATTGTGGCAGTCAGTTATCTCCTTTAACTGGGATACCTTATTCAACTGAAGTGATCTTAAATGATATGGGCTTTATGATGAGAACTTTAAATTAGTGTCACATAAAATGTAATGGAGTATGAAATTTTAAGCATTTTTATGTTTTTAAAACAGTAAAAGGCTTACCTATCCAGCTTACTTTTTGAAAAAATACCAAATCTTCCATATTTGACGGGTATTATTTTAGCAAATTTCAAGTCATACAACTACTCAAAATATTAAAACATCTTTATGTTTAGTTAGCAAAACTGTAATTGGTAACTTTTTGAGGAGCTCGGCCTTCAATGGATAGATTTTTCTCAAATTCCCCAAATTATCTTCATACTCATAGATATTTAAGAAAAAAAAAGAAGTAAAACAGCATAAGAAGAAAAACTGCATGGAAATCAAGGTGCATCTATTACATATTTCAAAGTACTCCAATAGGGTACTTAACATTGTCATTTCCTAGAACCATCCAGTTGACACTATTTTTTACCAAATTAGGAAAAAAGACTTAAGATGCATTTGTTTGTCATTGCGGTTTATCTATTCTACTAATTCAACAAACACTTATTACATATTCATTAGGAACTAGGAATCATATTAATTTCTGGGAATATATAGCTGAGATATACATAGCTCTTGTCATCACAGAATTTACAAAAGATAGACATAGATGTTACTTGTGCCACTAAAAGCAAACAGCTGTAGTCTAGTTTGGACTGTCTACATAAAGAGAAAACAATGGGCTTAGGTGTTTTGAAGGAAAAGTTCTGATTCCAGTATTATATTCACTCCACCTCAAGCAAATTCTCATAAATGATATAAAAAGAGACCAATATTAATTGTCAAAATTTTTCTACCTTTACAGATATGTTGGACCTCTGGATAAGCTTTATGCTTTTTTTCTGTTTTCCTTTGCCTTTCTTGGCATTTAGTATCAAATTTAGCAAATAAAAATAGCAAATTATTTATTCCAAATCTCTCACCTATTTATATGAAGTAAATAAGGTTTAATAAGGTGATATGACTTGCTCAGGTCACTTGGTTTTGATTAATAGTAGCAGAGATCAGTATTAAGTAATTTAGTTGAAGCCAAACCATAGTTTAAAAGTTAGTGCTATTTGATATTTCCGGGGTCACTGTTTTCCTTCAAAATTTCAGCAGTCAAGATCTGCCATTCCTGCTTGAAGTTATTGGAAATGTAGACTATCACCTTATTTATCTTTTGCATTATTATTGCTTCTTTGTTTATCTTGTATTTATCTTCTTTTGCTTCAAGATAGAGCCCAACTTTTTCTTGATATAGTAGCCATCTGATATCAAAGTTTGTTCAATTAGTCACATCATCCCTCAGCTTATTTTGGTCATGAAATCCTATTAGTAGGGATAAAAGGTGATAGAATATATTAAAAATAGGTTTAAAGATAAATTTATTTAGTGCTCTTAATAGTTAGCTAACTAGAGAAAGTAATCCTTGGGCATTTGAAATTGGGTAATCATTTTCTTAGGATATTAATTGGTAGAAATTGAGATGATTCTTCTATATATATCAACAAAAGATGTAAACAAATATTTCTTATATAGATTAAATGCTTTTGGATTTATAATGTATTTGATTATTAAGAAGGGAAATCTAACCATGACATAGTAGTTATCTTATGTAAATTCTTCTAAATCGTTTTCAGGGCTTAAAAAAATCTAAGCAGAGATGGTATTTCATGGGTAAGTTGTCTCTCATCAGAAAAGTAAATGCAAGTTCTAAAAGAAAAAGAATACTTATTTTTCTCCATTTAGAGAGAAGATGTATTAATTATGGTTTTTATAGGTCAATTATTGTATCCCGGGCCTTTTCAGTTGACCTCCATTACCACTTGAAAATCCCCATGTCCAATAAAAAGAATAAGCAGTGTGTTTAAATGCGGACATGATTCACTTGCTATAACTGTTATTATTTTATGGACAAATTTTTAAATGAAACTACAACAGATTGAATGTTTATTCCCACTCCTCCAAATTCTTACGTTGAAATTCTAGCCCCCAGGGTGATGGTATTAGGAGGTGGGGCTTTTGGTAGGTAATTAG